>NW_026897794.1:0-37356 GCF_033153095.1 Gastrolobium bilobum | reverse complement strand
TTTTCATGCATATTTTCATCATACAGGTAATCATACCCTAAAATAAGCCTAAGGCCCTTCCATCATAAATAGTCATGCATCAATACGATTACAATATTGCTTTACAACTTACAACTTACAACTTGAAACTTAAACTTCAACTTACATTCTTCCAATATTACAACTTAAATTCAAATGACAATATAACCAAATACATAACTACTAGACTTAGGAAAAATGTCATGAACAAATATGCTAATGAAGCTCATACAACATATATATGAGATGTTCATGCCCTAAGTCTAGCCTAGGCCACACGGCCAACAAAAACGACGATACGAGATGGTAACCCCAATTCCACGTACGCCCTAGGCATATATAAGCCTATGGGTATCATCCAAGGTGTGTTCACAGAAACCACAACCATGATGCCCAAACCAACCAAAACGCCAAAGACATTCCTAGTGTGCTCCTACCCGGATCACACACCATGACACGCAGTCAACTGGAACTCCCTCCTGGAGACCTATCCAGCGGAAGTTCGAAACTGCCCGAAGGCTAATAAAACTGTCTACTGGCCAGAGACTCGGTACCGCAGTACCCATAGCAATAATGCATGCATGCTCATGTGTTCTATACTATTCATACACACTTCCTATCGTTTCCATCAACTGGCAAGGTGGAACAGAAAAGGGGAACAAGCCCCAATACCAAGAGGTTACCTGAAATATTGTTTTCACAAGCTCCGCAATAGCTTATCCCTAAACTTGGTACACAGTAGAATGCCTACACAGAGGACATTCCCAATCACTTATAATTCAAACAATACATGCTAATTCACAATTATACATGGATTGAACCAATTACATACCTCAATCCACTTGGTCCAAGACCAAGGGTAACTCCCAGATTCAAGTTTCGGGATTCAAGTCAACGTACGGCAACCTATACAATTACGTACATCCATCAGTACGCGTCAAATATCATCAAAACGCAAAATCACAAAAATCCTCCCCATCCTCCCTTGATGGTTCGGCCATTGAAGTGTAATTTTGAGATTTATTTTTCTAAATTTTCTTTCTCATTTTGTTACGTCTGATAAGGTTGTCAATAGGCCAATTCAAGTGCCGGTTCGTCATTTTCGCGTCGAATTACATCAGAACGCGAAAACAGCAAAATCTCCCTTTTTTCCCTTGAAGGTTCGGCCATATAGGTGTTAATTGGGAATTTATTTTTCTAAATTTTCTTTCTCATTTTATAACACTCCCTTAGGTTGCTTAGAGGCTAGTTCAATCGTCGTTTTTCCGTTTTACGACATTTACGCATCGTATTGCGAAATATTTCACTTTGGGCTCATTTAGGTCTCTAAACACAATTCACTTTTCTCATTGATTCAAACACTTTCCAACCACAACACAACTCATCTAAGCACTATATAACTACACATTTTCAAATTGAGCTCTCTAACATCACAATTCATCAATTTAAAGCTTTAGGTTTTCAAAATTCAATCTCAAGAATCAACCAATGAAAAGGTGTAACAACTCACTCAAATGCTAGGCAATGGGCTCCTCCTACACATACTCCACCATTGGAGCATTCCAAAGCTCCATGAACACCAAAATTCCCCTCCAAGTCGCGGCTAAAAATGGGCAGGATCTCCTCCCACACGCGATTTCAAGGCTCAAGAAGGGTACCAATGGGTTTAGAAGGTTCTTCCCAACAAATTTCAACACAAGGATCAAGTGATTTGGTGGAGAAATGAGTGATTAATGGTGAGAAGAAATTTTTACATAGTGATGAAGGCAGAGGGGGGATGACTCGGGTTTGGGGAGAGAGAAGAGAGTGAGGGTGATGATGAATAGTGGAGTGATGAGATGTTTAAGTGACTTTCAAGTGGGGTGGGTCCCACGCCACCTCACGCGATTCAAAACGCGTCAAAACTCCCACTAAACGTCCGTAAATTCAAAGCCTATTTAGAAACTCTAATTTTTAACATTAACTATTCCACTTTAATTAGGCTTGATCAGATGAATTCAGAGTCCTCGTTTCGTTCGGAGAAAACACTGTTTTTAAGCTATCGCGCGCGTCGTTGGCACGATTCCCCAAAATGACTTACTTTCATCAAATTTTATCAACAATCATATTTCCTAACTCATTAGACCATTTGTAACTCATATTTGAAACCTAGAGCTCAAAATTCCACTAGCACATTTTACGGTGCAATCGTAACGCGGTATTTTTACCCACGAAAAACACTATTCACTGATTTTTCTGAAACTTGCCTATCCACTCAATTTTTCGTTCTGAACCCATTTCCAGGGTTATTTTTACCATATGAGACCTTCTACTCAATTTTTATCTTCCTAGGGTTGCGTGTTGGCTAATTATCGTTTTGCCCTTTCTTTGTATTTTGGCCTATTCTTTAGGATTTTCACTAATCCATCACTTGATTTCTCACTTAATATTTTAATTACTTGATCTAAAGTTGTGAGGTGTTATACAGATAGTTAATCATACAAGGTGATAATCTCCTACCACATCGTCCAAACAAAACGGATATAGCTCTGTTTGTTTTCCGGACATTTAGGGATAATTCCCATATGATATCTCAACCTGATAAACAATTCAATAAATACTGACATCATCTCAGTCTATCCAATAGGCATAAAGCCCTTTCATCATAATTGTATCAAAATACATAAATATCCACAAACTACATAAATGAGAACTTACCTAATGCAAAACATATTATCAAAGTCTTTTACATGCATTAATAACATGAAAGATGTCCAATAACTTGATCATAGGCTAAGTCCCTCCTCCATGCATCAATAGTAACAAAAGACACATAAGTGAAATAATCTATACATATGGCTCAACGAGTATCCATAATCATAATCAAAAGAGGTATGGACATCTCCTATACTCTCCAAAATACATATATGATATGTGAGATATAAATATATACATCAAAATAAATCCCACATTCATGCAATATCATGGCAAGCTAGCCATGTCTCGTACCCTGTGATACTCCTGCACCGTCAGTACCTGTACATGAAATTCTCGTAACGTGGGGTGAGATATACATATATATATCTAAGTAACTTAGGGGCTTTTGAAGATTCTTCCACCCCTAAGTTCACTTCAGCATAAAAACAATAAATCATATGATACAAATATACATATCCATGCTATGAAAATAATGCTCATCCAAACATTCCTCCAGAATGCTTATGCCGCAATAACAATAAATTTTACTGGTCAGAGAACCTATACTTTATGAATTACACAAGGAAATATCTTTGATACATACCAAGTGTAAATACATAGCATACACATACATATATCCAATGCATTATATCAAATCTATGCAATTACATATACCACATACACCATTTCTCCTTTAGAGCATGTGGAACATGCACGAGATAAATCCCAAGGTCCAAAAGCTTACCTGCAGTAGCTTCCTATCAAATCTTTCTTGTAACAAAGTATCCATCACAAGCTACTAGCAACACCTAGGCTTAATCCAATGGTTGTTTTCTCTCTATTCCTCCACTTAAATCGCTCCTAGTATTTAATAACAATAAGCAAAATCAATCACAAATAGACAATTACTTGCATTGTAAGAAATCAAGCCATATACATATGAAATTTTGAAATTATCAAACCAAGCCCAAATGATGATTTGATCTCTTTTTTACCGATTATTATGGTTCCTTAGCATAATTTCCAAAAGACCTAAGGCTACACGTGCCTCTAACACCATCTTCCAAGAAAATATGTCCAAAATGACAACCTAAATATCAAGTTATCAAAAACATTGATAGAAATGGGATTCTTACCACTAATGGCTTCACAATCAAGCAAGAAGTAGATTTCAACCTTTGGGTGAAATCAAACAAACCTCCATTGCTCACAAACTCATAAAAAATGCCATTTTTCTTTCTTTTTTCACACAGCCACTTTCAAGTATATTTGAATTAGGGTTTATATTTGTCTTGTGATTCTAAGTGATTCTCTACTTGAAACTTTCTTGATTGGATGACTAATTAAGAAGATGGAAATCCAAGCTCTTCACCAATTGCCATGAGTTCGCATGCAGGAAGGAGGAAGAAGGATGCAATGGTTTTTGTCTTCTAAATTAGATATTTAACATACTTAAAGTCAAAGAAACTTTAAGCGGTACACCCATCGCGTTCTCTCATCCATTTTACTCATCTAACTTGATCTTAGAATTTCACTAAAATTATTATATTATATTTCATTCAATTATTTTTAAGTTCTGATAACTTTTGCCTACTAGCAATTATACCCCAAAACTCTCATGTTTTGCACTTTTCTAATTAGACCATTAATTTCACAATTAAATAGTTAATCAATTCTTACATCCACATTACCCAAGTTAGGGTTATTATAAAAGGCCTTGCTGACATCTTTGGCAGATTATTGAGCTCCACCTGAGTGAGATGCATGAGGGATTTGAGAGCGTCGGAGTAATTGGAGGAAGTATAGTTGTTGTCGGAGATAGATTGAATCTAGACGGTGGTCTCCAACCCCGTCCAATTGCTAGCAGTGGAAACAGGAGAAAATGAGGTCCCATTGAATTGATTCAACTTTCCGCTCTATTAATTATATTTTGGACTTAAATTTCGGATACCCATATTCACTGGAAGATGGGTTGTAAAATTTCAATAAACGTGGGTTGTCCTTTTACATAGGGTTACTTTTGTAAAATTATCTCACATTCCCATCAATAATTGATAATCAACCAAAGATAGAATCAATAAACTTAAGCTAATATTTTCGATAATATTTTGGCCTACCAAACAAATTTTTGGTCACATTCCTAGAAAATTCACTTTCCCAGCATATTCTTGGCAATCATGATTCTCAAATACAAAAAAATTTCTTCTCTACCAGATGCCCCCTAAAGGGTTTTTAAGTCTTTCCTCTTATATAAGAGACTTTGAATTTCCTGTATAGAAAAATAAATTGTGGGCCTATCATTTAAAAAAAAGTAAGGCATAATTTTTGTTGAGTCAGCAAAGAAACTATTCTCCTTATATTAAAATTGTTAAAAAGTAGCTAAAGATTTTGTTCGGATGTTCACATACAGAAGAATCTTAGCTACCTCTATTGGGCAAATAAGTATTCTTGGGGCTGGGATTTTTTCAATGGCATTTGTCGATTTTCCTAACGCAATCTATGGAGCTCATTTTTTGTGCTCCCTTTCCAAAAATATAAGGAAAAAAGGATTGGCAGAGACTTTAGAAGGAAGGAAAGAGTATAAATGGAAGAAAATATTTCCTTTAAGGGTAAAGGACCACCAAACATTATTGTGTAATTACCATCATCAAACCACCTTTATGTACTTTCTCAATCATGTGTAATCTTAGGGCTTTTTGACCGTATTAGTTTCATTTACAAAATGTTTGATCGTATTAAACTCTTGGTCAAAATTATTACCAGATTGATGTAAAATGACGCGCTTTAGGATGTATTGTATTTAGACACGCACTGATCAGTAACGTGTAGTGTGCAGACCTTCACAAGAAACATGATACCTATCATACCGCGTTAAAACACAGTAGAGTTCTTGACGCGTTCAGTCAGTTAGATATTGACAACAAAAATAGTACCTGATGATATGTTTCCAATATATTATATATTAAGGGTCAAATCGAGCATTTAATTGATCTAAAATTAATCAAAAAAAATTAGAATTCGAATTTAATCGTTAATTCACTCTCAGGAGTATTTTTATGAAATTCTTGTGTTTTTGTACGATTTTTGGCCCATTATTTAGAGAGCTCAAGAGGAAGGAAGAAAGGAACGTGAAAGTAGCAGAAAGTTGGCACTACTAGCGCCCGCATTGCGCCAACACCATGAACAACTATTGTCTCGTGACGCTAGTAGCGCCAAATCCTCGGGTATCATTCTTTCCCTGCGCTAGTCGCCCAAGGTGGCGCCACTAGCGCCAGAATGTTGATGTTGCTTTTACAAATTTGGAAATTTTGAATTTTGAAAGTTTGATCAATGACATTCGATTGATTATTTGTTAGAGATTTTAGGAAACTTTCTCCTCGATATAAAGAGAGAATTTGGATGCATATCTGATTGTGGATTCTACAAAGATTTGTTATGATTTAAAAGGAAACTATTCTCTTCAATATAAAAGGCACTTTTTGGAAACAAGAAAGGGGGTTTCTATAACACCTCGTAAATCTAAATATGAAATTATATGCTATAATGTAGGTTAAAAGGAAAGGATTAGTGAAAATCCGAAAATTAAGGCCAAACTGTGTAAAAAGGGCAGAATGGTAATTTACCAAACACGTAACCCGAGACATGAAAAATTTAGTAGAAGACCTCAAATGATAAAAATAATGCCGAAAATGGATTCAGGACGAAAAATCGAGTGAATAGGCAAGTTTTAAAAATTTTGATGAATAGTGATTTTACCTGTGTAAAAATACTGCGGTATAATGGTACCGATAAGAGTGAAATTTTTATCAATATTTTTAGGAAACAAAAATATGTCATGAACCAGAAAAATATGTAGATTATGAATTTGTAATCGGAATTAGGTGATTGATCAAAGTTAAATCGCGTATGGGACCCACTAAACCCAAAACCACTTAAGTTCCTTTAAATTCCCTCAATCTCACGATCTCTCTCTCTCCTTTTCCTTTCTTCCCTGCGTGAGAAGCTCTTCACCATTGAAGAACCTTCAAGCTTTTTCAAATCCATAAATCATCACTTTCTTGACCAAATCCTTTGAAGTTTGTGTTGAAATTCATTGGAAAACACATTCTAAATCATTGGCGATACTCCTAAGCCTTGAAATCGCTCTTTGGAGGGGTATTTCGCCTAGGTCAGTTTTGAGAAATTTGGGAAGGATGGTGTTCATGGAGGCAATGGACCTCTTGTTGCTTGGAAAACCCTTGGAGGAGAGTCTAGCGTTGATTGTGAGTATATTTACATGGTTTTTACGGTTGAATTCATTGATCAAAATATATGAACCCTATGCTTGTATTTATGGAATTGTGATGATAGGAAGTTCAAATGGAAAAATTGCATTACTAAAAATATCTTAGAATGACTTGCTTGAGTTAGAAATGCTATGAAAATTTAGGTGAAAATGTTGAGTTTTTAACTTTGAAAAAATAAGTGTCATGAAAGTGGAGAAATGAGTTGTGTAAAATTGTGTAGTGAGATGTTGTAGAATATGATTATATGAGTGTTGAATTGTTAAATGATGATGATTGATGAAGTAAAATTTATGGTGATGTGGGAATTTTAACTTAGGCAATTTTGTGATGAGTTTCTAGACTTTATGAAATTGGTATGTGGGTAATTGAACAATTGAATCATGAACCATTGGTATAGGTTAATAAGGGGATTTATGTCATGTGTAAGTGTTGAATTGGATTGAAAATCCTTTGGGATCCTAGCATGAAGAATTTGACCTATTGAGGTCATGGATGGTTAGATGATGTAAAAATGATATAGTTGATGTTGTATGATCATGATTAGTGTTTAAATGAATGGTAGGTTGGTTGAAGTAGTGAAATTGAAAGGAGGAATGTTGGATGTGTTGTGTGTGTGAGATTTCAACCATATTGAAGGAAATAAGGAAAATGATGTGAAAATGTGGTATAACCAAAGAGTGATTCTGTTGGACGTTTAGCAAGTGCACTAGTCGTACAAGTAATAAAATGATGAGTAAAGATCGTTCCCACGAGGAATTGTGTTCAAACACCAATATACCATAGAAAACTAATTTGAATCAAATAAGAGTTTGTAAAAATCATGAATAATTTGTCACCAGAAAATTGATTTTGAGTAAATTGACACAAAGTAAATATGGATTAGGAATTAATAAAAACAACAAGTAGTCAGAAAACAACTTTCCTCCATGATAACCCATATAAAATTTGATCATATGATGAATTCCTTTCCATGTGATGTTAATCAACCTTTTACTTATCATCAAGATGTAATCCCTTACTACCCTGATAGAAACATTAATCAGAAACCCCAATCCCTTGGTGATTTCTTTCTTAATACATGCATGAAATACTAAGGTTTTAAGATTACATCAGAACTCTATCATCAATCCCTTGAGTACTAGAATTCTGATGTTGAGATTATCAAATACAGAAGTCATATAAACATCCCTGTTCTATACTACTTCTTTGATAGAAATAATTAACTCAGAAAATCTCAAATCAACACATGAAAAATACTTCATCATATTAATCAAATCAACATAATATTATCATGGAGTTCCATTGCATTCAGACTACAAAGACTCTACTCAGACATGACTAAGGAATAAATAAGAGAAGAAGAAACAAACTTCATTTCCATGTTGAAAGTCTTCAATCTCCAAACTATTACAAGGAAATCCTAATACAAAAACTAAGAGAATTTAGAGAGAAGTCAGACTAAGTTTAAGAGAGAGAGAGAATTCAGATTCGCCAAGATTCCCTCTAAGTGTCAAGGCTTTGCCTTATATAGTGTTACAATTAAAAACAGAAAACTGATGTGGGCGCTAAAACGTCCATAAGTGGCCGTTTTAGCGTCCATGCTTTACGTATGCTCAACTGCTTTTAACTGATTTCAACGCTAAAACGTTAAGGAATGACCGTTTTAGCGTCCAAACTTGGTGAATGCTCAACTAACTTTAACTGACTCCAACGCTAAAACGTTTGATTTGGACGTTTTAGCGGTGAAGACCAGAATCTTTTTCCACTTTAGGGCGCTAAAATGCATATTGCAGGCCGTTTTAGCGCCCAAGACCAGCAATTTTCCATCTTCTTAGTGTAGCAGCGCGCTAAAACGCTCTGTGTGGACGTTTTAGCGCTCATCACCAGCAAGTTTTGGCCTCTTTCTGTAACAGGGCGCTAAAACGCTCAGTGTGGACGTTTTAGCGCTCAACACCAGTAAGTTTTGGCCTCTTCCTGTAACAGGGCGCTAAAACGCTCAGTGTGGACGTTTTAGCGCTCAACACTTAGGCAATTTTTCTCCTCTTGAGCTCCAGAATCTTCTTCCTTCTCCAGTTGTCTTTCAAGCTTGCTTTTCCTACAAGAATCATACAAATTTCCAATAAAGCTCTTGAACTTGTAATTGAGGACATCTTAGGACATTAACCTTGTTTTTCATCATTTAACACAATTTGATCCTAATTCCTGCTAAAAACCATGATGAACTAAGGGTTCATCACAATTCCCAGATTTGAATATTGCTGTCCTCTGTAATAACTTTAAAGACAGAGAAAGACTTGAGATTCTTTACACATGACATTTATGAGGTTGGATTGAAATATGACAGATCAACTTTCCAAGATACAATCTAACAACCCAGCAATCTATCTTTTACTATGACTTGCTTAACCTCATTACAATGACTTTCAACAGATCAGTAAGATGAAATGCAGAGACCTTCAACACAAAACACCCCCTCACTTGGAACTTCTCAAAAATTGTGAGAATAAACTCTCTTGCACTCTAGTGTCTAAGGGTGTACTCATCACTCAATCTCCACTGCACTCAAACTACTATAAGCTTGCCCATCTTCTCACTTTCCATAGTTACAGTGATTCATAAGCAGAATAAAAGAGGCTTTGGTGGTATGACTTGACTAAGAATAGGATTCTGTATAGAAGAAGGAAAAATGGCTTGGCATGTAGTTGGCTAAAGGTAGGATTTGATGTTGCAGAAGGTTAGATAAATGGATCAGATTCAGATAAGAGGAGGATCACTATTGAATTTATCTATGTACTCCTTAATCCTTCTCATTCTCTTCTTTTCATTTGCTCTTTTCACCACCTTTTCTACAACTTTTCTTTTTCTTGAACTTCCTTCCTCCTTCTCTTTCAACTTTCAACACTTTGTGTTGTTTTGATTTCCCTTTTTCCTCATTTCCTTTTTCTTTTCCTTTTCCAAACCAAGCACTTTGTGCCTTTACTTCCTCATTTCCCTTTTTTTTTATTGCATTCTTTTTTTTCTCCAAATTTCCAACACTTAACACTTAATATTTTTGTTCATTGCAGAAACACCTTTCCTACAGAGCCTTCCTCCTTACCCCTTATCTGAACACATAATCTGAAAATTTAGGATCTGGAATAAGTGCAGGGCTCCTAGTTTTATCACAAAAATTCTGGCTTAAGGCTTCCATGCAATAAGAAAATTTGGTTCAAAAGAAAAATGCCTCAATGAGCTCTACTTTACAAACCATGAACTATTTCAAGTTAGAAACAGGGCAAGTTCTAGAGTTACTCATACAGTGAAGTGCTCTCTGAACAAAACATTTTCTGTATAGGCTCAATGTCTCACAGTTCAGAGTGCATGCTCGAATTCCTCTATATACATCAACCTGATCTCTCTACTCCTCACATAACATGAGTCATGAAAACATATCATTTAGCACATATGCAGGGATTTCAAATTGCATCAAAAAATGTTTAATCCATCATGTAAAACTTTGATCATCCTATCCTCATAAAATTCACATCATCTCAACTCTAAATCCAACCTTTGTACATATAAACCACTTCCTAAACTACCTAAAACTATATTCACAAGAATTTTAAAAGAAAGGATTGAGATGTTTCCCTGTTTGTGGCTCACAAACTGTGTGTCATCATCAACTGTGTGATTCCACCATAATCATGTCATTCATTCACACCCCATTCCCAGATTTAAACGTTGCTGTCCCCAGCAACTAATTTAAATCTAAAAAGCAGTTGACAAATTCTGAAACACATTCACATATCAACAAATAGCATCAGTACTATTTAAAAGTGCATCATTCAAACAGAGAATCTCAATGTACTAACAAATATACAAAATGAAAATAATACCACAATCAACTAAAAATATCCAAAATAAAACCATAAAACAGAAAATGTATAAAAACAAAATGAGAAGTCTAATCAGTAGACTCTTCATCATCACTAAACACCAAATATGAGCCTGGATCAGCAGTAGGCAAGGGGTTGTACTCAGGATCAACACCCCTGTCCTCATCCATAGCACCAGTATCAGCAGCAGCAGCAACAGTGGTCTCTGTGGTAGTAGCATCAACACCAGGATGTCTCTCTGGAGTGGGTGCAGCATGAGAAGATATAGCACCATCAGTAGGCGCAGCTCCATCCACATGATCAGCATAGTGAGTCCGGGCCATTGCCTCAAAGGCTTCCTCCTCATCAGAATGAGGGTATACAACAGGCTGATAATCAATAACATCTAAGCCCTGAGCCTCACATATATATTTCAACATCGTCACCATATATGTCTGAAATGAGTGCTGGCTGGACTGCATAAACCGGAGACGCCTGCGCAAATGTCTCATTTGGAAGTCAGTGTTCACCGTCCATTGCTCCCCTGTCCTTAGCCTCTCGTCGAATTCATCATCACTCTGAGTTGTAGATTTCCTACCAGGAGTCAATCCTGTGACCTCCCCTCCTCCTATCTTCAATTGCTTTGTTATCATGGCGGCATCAATTGTAGGGTGCAATTTAGTTGGTGCCCCATTATCAGTAACATCTACACCAGCTTTCTGACAAAGCAACTGAATCAAGGAACAGTGACCCAAAGCAGCAGAGTCACTGTCAGAGTGAGCCATATCATAAATGCTGTCCTGAAGGAGAATAAGAAGTTCCACCTTTGCCCTTGTCATGATAGTGTGAATCAGGACAGCTCTCTTCAGGATAACCTCTGCCTGGTTGGAAGAGGGCATGGCATTTGAGATTACAAAGTGAAACCAGACTCTAGCCTCACCATTTAAATGCCTCAACCAAATCAACTTAGGAGCAGCCCTATCCTTGGTTAACTCCCAAGTTTCACCAGGTTTGGGTATAGTCTGCAAAATAGGCTCAGCTGCCCCCATCTTGGTCCAGGTGTCAAAGTTTGGGTCACTCCTCCTTGGTGGAATTTCAATATTCTGCCAGTTTCTCCTGAACTCACAACTGGCATTGTGGATATAGTCACAGAACCTTATCTTCAGCAGCTTTTGGATAGTGTGAGCATCATACTTCACTTTCTTTCCCCTCACCCAGCTAGTGAAGGTCCTCTGGCCTCCTTGATCTCCATTAAATGCATTAGCAAAGAATTCCCTTGCTATGTTAGGACTGCTATCACCCAGTATTCTTCCAAAAGTTGCCCAATCCCTGGTCTTCAGCTGAGACTGAAAATGGGGATATTCATCCTGTTCTAGAACAAATTTTCTTTCTCTAACAAATGGCCTCTTGGAAGTCTTGTCGGTATACCTTTTCTCATGTTCCTCACTTTTCCAAAAGTGAGCATCAAACTGTGGGGTAAACTCAGCTTCAGTATCTCCTCCTTGATTCACTCGTGCTCGCTTCTTATATCTCTTTTTCCCTTTTGTAGCAGGAGCTGGTTGAGAAGGAGAAGACATTGTGCCTACACAACAAGAGAAAATCAGTCCAAATGTCAAACAATTACATATCATGAATCCAATTCCACAATTCCAGATTTAGAACTCCTGTAGTGGGGAATTTTGATCAAAACATGTATGAATTACAACCCCACAATGCCATAATGTAGACCCTCAATTTTGTATGAAACAGGGCCTGGGCACTAAAACGGTCGCACTGAGCGTTTTAGCGTCCTGGCCTTAAACGTGTGTAAAAACTGGACGGGCGCTAAAACGGTCACACTGAGCATTTTAGCGCTAGACCTTAATGTGTGTAAAAACTGGACGGGCGCTAAAACGGTCACACTGAGCGTTTTAGCGCCAGGCCAATTTTTAGGTCAGGCATTTCCACGAACACCTTGTGTGTGTGTACGCTGGGTTGTTGTTTGAAGACAACTGAGAACCAACACGCGCTGGATTTGTTGTCTCATTCTCAAAATACCAGTCAAAAGCAATAGTTCAGGAGAATAATACCAAGAAAACTAAATCAACATGCAATCCTACGAATGATACAGGCAATCAACATGTGAATGCCCTAGAAAATGCCCAATAATTGCATGCTTCAGATATGATAAGTGATGGGGGGAATTGAGATGAGTTACATACCTTGATGTTGATGAGAAGATGTGGAAGAAACTACGAAGATGGATGATACAAATGTGAGATAAGGATTGCGTTGTGGAAAACAGAGGCAAAGTATAAGAATGTAAGAGGAAAAGAGATGAGGAACTCTGTTATATCGAATTAGTGACAGGGCGCTAAAACGTTGGCTCACCAGCGTTTTAGCGTCCTTGTCCAGAGAAAAATACACACTTTGTGCAGCACAGCGCTAAAACGGTCAGACTTAGCGTTTTAGCGCTGTTGGCCAGAGTGCATGGATTGGTGTTGTCAGTGAACGCTAAAACGCTCATAATGAACGTCTTAGCGCGCACAACCAGAGAGTTTCATAATGATGGAACTCTAGGGACGCTAAAACGGTCATGGTTGACGTTTTAGCGCCCAGCACATAGCATAAAATTTCTCTTTGATTTTTCAAAAAAATTTCTCCTTTTCTTCTTCCTCTTATGGATATGGTATGAACATGGAATTACATACCTAGTACAGTGGGTTGCCTCCCACTCAGCGCTTGTTTAACGTCACGAGCCTGACGGTTATGATCTATTTTACCTCTAATAGAGCAACTGTCAGTAGTTGCCTATCCACAGCACTTCCAACATATAACTTCAATCGTTGACCATTGACTGTAAAACTTCTGTCCGAATCCAAAGAACTGATTTCTACAGCCCCATATGGTTTCATATCCTTTACCACAAACGGTCCAGACCATCTAGACTTTAACTTCCCTGGGAACAGCTTCAACCTGGAATTGAACAGAAGTACTTGATCCCCCACCTTGAAGTCTCTAGGTGTGATCTTCCTATCATGCCATAGCTTTGTCTTTTCCTTATACAAACTAGCACTTTCATAAGCAGACAAACGAAACTCATCCAATTAATCCAGTTGTAATAATCTTTTCTGTCCCGCTGCTTTGGATTCAAAATTCAGATATCTCACAGCCCACAAAGCCTTGTGCTCCAATCCAACTGGCAAATGACATGCTTTTCCAAACAGCAACTGAAATGGAGACATCCCAATAGGAGTTTTGAAAGCGGTCCTGTATGCCCATAAGGTGTCATCAAGTTTCTTGGACCACTGGGTCCTAGCATTTCCAACAGTCTTCTCCAATATTCTCTTCAATTCCCTGTTGGAAATCTCGACCTGACCACAAGTCTGTGGGTGATATGGAGTGCTTATTTTGTGCCTCACTCCATACTTAGCCAAGGCATACTCCACCATCCTATTATCAAAATGAGTGCCCCATCACTAATGATAGCTCTAGGGACTCCAAATCTTGAAAATATATTCTTTCTCAGAAAAGCAATCACCACCCTGGAATCATTGGTTGGCGTAGCTATAGCCTCAACCCATTTGGAAACATAATCAACTGCCATCAATATATACTTGTTAGAGTAGGAAGAAGGGAAAGGTCCCATAAAATCCATACCCCAAACATCAAAGATCTCCACTTCCTGGATATTATTCAACGGCATTTCATGTCGCCTAGAAATATTCCCAGTTCTCTGACAGTTGTCACATGCCTCCACAAACTTCTTTGCATCCTTGTATAAAGTGGGCCTGTAGAAGCCACTCATCAAAACTTTTGCTGCAGTTCTCTCACCTGCAAAATGTCCACCATATGCAGAACCATGACAATGCCACAACATATCCTTCTGTTCTTCCTCTGGAATACATCGTCGGATCACACTATCTGAACATCTATAGAAAAGATATGGCTCATCCCAAATATACCTCTTAACATCATGCAGAAATTTCTTCCTCTGTTGCCATGTTAAATCCTTAGGCTTCAATCCAGCAGCTTTATTGTTGGCAAAATCAGCAAACCATGGTGGTGTACTGATAGATAAGACTTTATCCCCAACCATCTCTGTTACAGCACATATTGCAAAAACGTGTTCATCAGGAAACTCTTCTCTGATCACTACTTCCGGCCCTTCTTGAAGCTCTTTTTCTGTAATCCTGGATAAGTGATCCGCTACCAAATTTTCAACTCCCTTTTTGTCCTTGATTTCTACCTCAAACTCTTGCAACAGTAACAACCAGCGGAGCAATCTGGGTTTGGCATCCTGCTTGCTCAACAAATACTTTAAAGCTGCATGGTCAGTGTAAACAATAACTTTTGATCCTAACAGATATGGCCTGAATTTGTCAAATGCATACACAATAGCCAGTAATTCTTTTTCTGTAGTAGCATAATTCTTTTGTGCATCATTTAAGATCTTACTGGCATAGTAAATGACATGCAACAATTTATTCACTCTTTGGCCCAATACCACTCCTACGACATAGTCACTGGCATCACACATTAATTCAAATGGTAATGAAAAATCAGGTGCCATCATGATAGGTGCAGTGGTCAACTTTTCTTTTAAAACATGAAATGCATGCAAACATTCATCATCAAACAGAAATTCTTGATCCTTAACTAATAACTTGCATAAGGGCTTAGCAATTTTTGAAAAATCTTTTATGAACCGCCTATAAAATCCTGCATGACCAAGAAAACTCTTCACACCCTTAACATTTACAGGTGGAGGAAGTTTCTCTATCACAGAAATTTTTGCCCTGTCCACCTCAATTCCATTCCTAGACACCTTGTGTCCAAGAACTATACCTTCTGTCACCATAAAGTGGCACTTCTCCCAGTTCAAAACCAAATTACAGTCTTGACATCTTTTCAAAACAGAATCTAAATTCCCTAGACATACATCAAAATCAGAACCAAATACAGAAAAATCATCCATAAAAATTTCAATGCATTCTTCTATCATATCAGAAAAAATGGAAAGCATGCACCTTTGAAATGTGGCAGGAGCATTGCATAAACCGAAAGGCATCCTCCGGTATGCGAATATTCCATATGGACATGTAAAAGCAGTCTTCTCCTGATCCTCTGGTGCCACAGCTATCTGATTGTACCCTGAATAACCGTCCAAGAAGCAATAGAAAGCATGTCCTGCCAACCTCTCTAGCATCTGATCCAAGAAAGGAAGTGGAAAATGATCCTTCCTGGTTGCCTTATTCAGCCTCCGGTAATCAATGCACATTCCCTAGCCAGTGATTGTCCTTGTGGGAATCAACTCATTGTTCTCATTTTTCACCACAGTCATCCCCCCTTTCTTGGGCACGGTCTGCATAGGACTCACCCAAGCACTGTCTGGAATTGGGTAAATCATCCCAGCATCAAGCAACTTCACCACCTCCTTCCTCACTACTTCCTTCATAGTGGGGTTGAGTCTCCTCTGTGGTTGCCTTACTGGTTTGACCTCTTCTTCCATCAATATTTTGTGGGTGCAAAAGGAAGGATTAATACCCTTGAGATCTGAAAACTGCCATCCAATAGCCATTTTATTCTTCTTGAGTACCTTAATCAACTTCCCTTCTTCCTCATCAGACAACATTGCATTAATGATTGCTGGATATGTTTGATCATCCCCAAGGAACACATACTTCAAATGTGAAGGTAATTCCTTAAGTTCTACCTTAGGTGCTCCTTTTGGAATGTCATCAATCTTCTTCTCAAGCTCTTCCACTTCTGGCTCTTCTTGGTAATCCTCTGTACCTATCTCTTCTTCTGATCTTTGTTCCTCAACTGGGAATTCTTCTTTTTTATTCACTTCTTCCACAACCTCCTGTATCACATCCAATCTAAAACAATCCTCCACATCAACAGGATGCTTGATGGTTTCAAATACATCAATTGTCATTGTTTCCTCATCCACCCTTAGCAACAACTTTCCTTGTTCAACATCTATCAAAGATCTTGCAGTTGCTAAAATGGGTCTTCCTAACAATAAAGGACTTTCTGTATCCTCTTCCTCCATGTCAAGAATCACAAAATCCACTGGAAAAATAAACTTGTCTACCTTGACCAAGACATCTTCAACCACACCTTCAGGCCTCTTGATAGATCTATCTGCAAGATGCAGAATAAGATTGGTCTCCTTCAAAGTGTTAATTCTCAAAGCTCTACATACTGTCAACGGCATCAAGTTTATACTGGCTCCCAAATCACACAATGCCTTTCCCACCTCCACATCTCCTATAGCAATAGAGATACTGAAGCTTCCTGGATCTTTCATTTTTGTTGGAAGCTTCTTCTGGATTAGGGCACTACACTCTGCTGTTAGGGCCACTGTCTCACCATCAGTTAATTTCCTCTTCTTAGTAAGAAGATCCTTCATGAATTTTGCATAGTGAGGCATATTTTCCAGTGCTTCAGAAAATGGTATGTTAATTTGTAAATTTTTGAAGATATCCAGAAATCTTGCATAGTGCTGCTTCTGAATCTCTTTCTTCAACCTCTGAGGGTAGGGAACTTTAGCATAGGGAGATAAACTAACTGGCTGTTCTTTCTTGTCAGCCATCTTCTTCTTTTCCCACTTCATCATCTTTTGTGGGGAAGCATTTTTACCAACTTCTACCTCTCCTTCATTCTTATTGTCCTTCCCTTCCTCTTCTTTGTCAACTCCAACTATAACATCTCTAACAACTACTTCCTTCTCATTTTTCTCATTTCTCATTTTCTCTCCTTCATCATCAGAGACTACATCTTCAACCACAACCTCTTCTTCATTCTTTTTATTTTCCACCTTCTTTTTCCCTGGTTGAAGTACCAATCCACTTCTTGTCATAATTGCTTTACAGTGCTCCTTAGGATTCACCAGTGTATCACTTGGAAATTTCCCTTGTGGTCTCTCTGATATCTGTCTTGATAATTGACCAATCTGGGTCTCCAAATTTCTGATTGATGCTTCCTGATTTCTGAAAGAAGTTCTGGTCTCCTGCATGAATGCAGTTGTCTCTTCCCTGAATGAAGTAGAACCCTGAATATAATCCTGAGTTGTCTTAGATAACTGAGCAAACGCTTTCTCCCATGCAGCAGGATCACTTGACTGCTCCTTCATATGTGGTGGTGGAGGATGTAATGGTGGATTCAATTGGTGGTTGGAACTATAGCTGAATCCTGGGTGTTGATTATTGTTTTTCCATGGTGGCATATAAACATTCTTTCCCTGATTGTTGTAGTTCCTTTGATTATTCTTCATACCACACTCCATTCACCTCTGCTTGTTCTGATGATCCCCCATAATCACACTCCTCTATCACATGGCCCTTACCACAGATAGCACATACACTCTTTGTTTCCACAGAAGCTACCTTTTGTGAAGAGAGTTGCTTAATAAGGGTATCTAATTGTTGCTGCTGTTGTCTCTGTGTCTGCATCAGTTGATCATTCCTTGCCAACAAAGCATCATACCCATCCAACCTGATAATTCCTGTCCTTCTGTCAGCCACTGGAGCATTATCAAATTCTTGAGATGCTAATGACTCAAAGATATCCAAGGCTTCTTGAGGGGTCTTGGTAGTCAATGATCCACCAGCAGTGGCATGCACCAAGGTTCTAGTGTTAGTGGTCATTCCTTGCAGGAAGATTGCTGCTTATTGCCATGCCTCAATTCCATGCTGTGGACATTTCCTCAACAAAGTCTTGAATCTCTCCCAAGCCTCATAAATAGATTCTGACTCTTTCTGCTTAAAGCTTGTAATTTCATCCTTCAACTTGGCCCTCTTGGATGCTGAGAAAAACCTTTGCAAGAACTTGGTTTGCAAATCATCCCAAGTTGTTATACTTCCTTGTAGCAATGATTGCAGCCATCTCCTTGCATCATCCGTCAGTGAATGAGTGAATAGTCTCAACAAAATTGCATCTCTTGTGACACCGTTTATCTTCACAGTATCACTCAACAATAGGAAGTTCTCTATGTGCAAGTAAGGGTCCTCCGCACTGGTTCCAGCAAACTGATCCTTCTGCACCAAATGTATCAAAGCAGGCTTCAATTCAAAGTTGTTGGGCTCCACTGTTGGGCGCACAACACTCCCAATTGGAGGAACCACTGCAGGAGTCATGTACTCTCCCAGTGTCCTCTGTGGTGGTGGTGGTTTGTGATTCTCTGCCATTATATCTTCCTGATTAACCGTACTTGATTCACCAATTTCTTGCAACTGTCTCCTTTGTCTGGCTGCCCTTTTGTGCTTCCTCAATGTCCTTTCTAATTCTGGATCATACAACAACAAATTTGGATCAAGTGTACCTCGTATGTACCAGAATCAAAATTGACCAGAAATTTAACATAAACTAAAATACTGAAAATAAAAGGATTCAATCTCAGAATTCTATAGTATCAGTTAGTGTTGAAAAACAAATTCCCCGGCAACGGCGCCAAAAACTTGTTGGACGTTTAGCAAGTGCACTAGTCGTACAAGTAATAAAATGATGAGTAAAGATCGTTCCCACGAGGAATTGTGTTCAAACACCAATATACCATAGAAAACTAATTTGAATCAAATAAGAGTTTGTAAAAATCATGAATAATTTGTCACCAGAAAATTGATTTTGAGTAAATTGACACAAAGTAAATATGGATTAAGAATTAATAAAAACAACAAGTAGTCAGAAAACAACTTTCCTCCAAGATAACCCATATAAAAATTGATCATATGATGAATTCCTTTCCATGTGATGTTAATCAATCTTTTACTTATCATCAAGATGTAATCCCTTACTACCCTGATAGAAATATTAATCAGAAACCCCAATCCCTTGGTGATTTCTCTCTTAATACATGCATGAAATACTAAGGTATCTGATGTGGGCGCTAAAACGTCCATAAGTGGCCGTTTTAGCGTCCATGCTTTACGTATGCTCAACTGCTTTTAACTGATTTCAACGCTAAAACGTTAAGGAATGACCATTTTAGCGTCCAAACTTGGTGAATGCTCAACTAACTTTAACTGACTCCAACGCTAAAACGTTTGATTTGGACGTTTTAGCGGTGAAGACCATAATCTTTTTCCACTTTAGGGCGCTAAAACGCATATTGCAGGCCGTTTTAGCGCCCAAGACCAGCAATTTTCCATCTTCTTAGTGTAGCAGAGCGTTAAAACGCTCTGTGTGGACGTTTTAGCGCTCATCACCAGCAAGTTTTGGCCTCTTTCTGTAACAGGGCGCTAAAACGCTCAGTGTGGACGTTTTAGCGCTCAACACCAGCAAGTTTTGGCCTCTTCCTGTAACAGGGCGCTAAAACGCTCAGTGTGGACGTTTTAGCGCTCAACACTTAGGCAATTTTTCTCCTCTTGAGCTCCAGAATCTTCTTCCTTCTCCAGTTGTCTTTCAAGCTTGCTTTTCCTACAAGAATCATACAAATTTCCAATAAAGCTCTTGAACTTGTAATTGAGGACATCTTAGGACATTAACCTTGTTTTTCATCATTTAATCACACAATTTGATCCTAATTCCTGCTAAAAACAATGATGAACTAAGGGTTCATCAGATTCCTTAGTGCATAAATGGTGATTAAGTTTAATGACTAAAATGGTTGATGAAATTGCAGTAAATGTAGTTGGCCATTAGGCCTAAGTTGTTTTGTTGAGAATTATTGTATTTGAAAGTGAATTGGTTGTCTTGAAATTTTATTGATGATCATGTTGATTGATCATTATAGGTTTCCTCTCTCGGACGCAATAGAGGAGAATTAAGCTTGGAGGTTACGTTGTGGAGCATTGGCTTCGGAATGAGGTAAACCTTTGGAACTTGGGTTTTATTCCCTCGTGTGTTCCACCACACCTAGTGGAAGGTTGTGGTTGGATTTGATGCCTTTGATTATGTATAAATGTATGTTCATGCATTATTGACATGATTGTGTGACATGCTTGGAGCATGTTGTGTGAAATAATTGTGATCTCTGGCCAGTAGATGTGCGTTGGTTTGGACGTCCGCTGGAGATATCCTTTGGGGATTCCGGTCGGGTTTTGCCGTGGAACCGACTCTGGGAGCGGTACCAGGATGATCCAAACGTGGGTCTTCCGCTGGATAGGTCTCATGAGGAGTTCCAGTTGGGTTTTGCCATGGGGTCGTCTTAACCATGGGAGAGGCACCCGGAAGATTCCGGGAGTTATATAATGGGGTCCTTTAAGGGAATCCTGATGTGGATGTCCTTGGATTTGTGCCCAGTTGTTGTTGTGTGATATTGTATGTTATGCATTTTATATGATGATCATTGTATGCACATTGAGTGAGCCATGGGGTGGAGTGATCCTCTAGTACCCTTGGTTTACTGAGATATATTTGTATATCTCACCCCGCGTTTGGGGACATCATTTCAGGTCTTGCTGAGCATGGTGGATCTCCGGGCAAGAGGCCCGCTTAGTGGAAGAGTAGAGCGTGAGGGTCATTTGAAGGGCATGTCATATTGAAGGATTCCATTTGATGTACATAACATTGTATTTAACATTTTGGACTTAGGTCATGAACTTGTTGCATGTGGATATTGTCATGCTCTTGTATATTTATGATTATATGTTAAGTCCTTTAAAATTGATGTATAGTTATGCCTCTTGTCATTTTGTATTTTGAGTGAGCAAGGGACTTGTCCATGGCCACATAATTGTATTTTGAGGCATTGGAAGACTTGAGTTGTAAATAGACCATTGGTTGTGTAAAATGGCTATGATATTGCAAATTGTTGTAATGGATGCATTCATAATAAATATGTATGATGGAAGGGCCTAGAACCTACATTAGTACTTGTGTAAGGTGTATATTAAGTATCAAGGTGTTATGAGTGTGTAACATCACTCATTTTGGGTCTTAAAGGCTGTCATCTGTCATTTTGCTACATAGTAATCGATTACTTTTCACTGGTAATCGATTACCTGCAACAGGGAACGAAAAATTGAGCTTCTGTCTTCAAAGTAATCGATTACCAAAGCATTAGTAATCGATTACCTAGTTTAGTAATCGATTACCAATATCTGGTAATCGATTACCAGAAAACAGGGCAGCCCAAATTAAGGTTCTGACTTCTACAGTAACCTTTGGTAATCGATTACCTCAAGGTGTTAATCGATTACCACTGTGTTAAATTTTGAAAATGTGTTTTCTAAAATCTAAAATAAATGGTATTTCTTAGAGAGATTATATTTGGTATGTTTTATGCTTCCGCGAGTTTTGCATTTACAATTATGGCGTTGTTTTAATTGATTACGGAAAGGGTTGATGTTTAAAGAAAGGAACGTAATAAAAGAAAAAGTTTACCCGTAATTTAATTAACTCAATTACTGTGATTGTAACTGCACTTAATACCATATGCAATGATAACATTACCAGTACGTAACAGGCTGTTACAGTTTCATTCTTTCACACACGAAGGAAGAACGCAAAGAGAGAGGGAGAATTCTAGTTCAGGGAGCAAGAGGAGGATTAAAGAAGATCAAAGCTTAGCAGTAGAGATCAACCATTATTCTTCTACTAGTCTTCATATCTTTTCTTTTATTTAATTGTTTTTCTTAAGCCAGATATATCTCGCTAATTTTTTTGTGTAGTTAGGAATATGGATCCTATAACACCTCACATTTCTAAGTTAAATATTTAAAATATTAAGTGAGTATTTAAGTGAAGGATTAGGGAAGATCCTAAAGATTAGGCCAAAATACAAAGAAAGGGCAAAACGGTAATTAGCCAACACGCAACCCTAGGAAGATAAAAATTGAGTAGAAGGTCTCAGATGGTAAAAATAACCCTGGAAATGGATTCAGAACGAAAAATCGTGTGGATAGGCAAGTTTAAGAAAAATCAGTGAATAGTGTTTTTCGCGGGTAAAAATATCGCGGTACGATTGCACCGTAAAACGTGCCAGTTGAATCTTGAGCTCTAGGTTTCAAATATGAGTTATAAATGGTCTATTGAGTTAGGAAATATGATTTCTGATAAAATCTGATGGAATTAAGTCATTTTGGGGAAGCGTGCCAATCGCGCGCGCAACAACTTAAAATAGTGTTTTCTCCGAATGACCAGAAAACTCCGGACTTGTCTGATCAAGCATAATTAAAGGAGAATAGTTAATGCTAAAAATTATAGTTTCTAAATAGGTTTTGAATTTATGGACGTTTAGTGGAAATCAGAGGGAAATTCGGATGAGTTTTAAATCGCTTGGGACCCACCCACTCACATTTCACTTAAGCCACCTCATCCTCTCCACTATTCATCATCTCCTCACTTCATTCTCTCTCTTCAAACCGACCAGCAGCCCTTCCTCCCCCTTCTTCATGCAAAATCTTCTTTGGACCATAACTTAGCCATTTCTCCACCAAATCCTTTGGTTTTTGTGTTGAAATCCAATGGAAATCACCTTCTAGACTCATTGGTACCCCTCCCAAGCTCTGAATCCAGCTTCATTAAGGTGAGTGACTTAGAACTTGATGGGTTGTTGAAAAATGGGAACAGATATGCTTAGGCATGAGCTTGAATATTTTATGTTGATTAGAAGTTATAAGTCCCCGATAGATGGTGTACGCTCGAATGAACTGGATGGTTAATATAGAGAAACAAATGGAATGTTTGATATCAGATCCTAAGGGATTGGAAATTTTAAAAAAAAAAATTTGTCATGTTAGTGAAGTGTGAAATTGAGAGATATTGAAATATAGCATTGAAATCCATAAGGAGTTGGTACTGAGTAAACATAGATGAGATGAAATAATTATGAAGTATGAGTAGAAGGAAGAAATTGAGAAAATCGCCATGGACGACATAAGGTAAATGTACTATGAAGGCACTAATGTGGTTAATGAACGTTGATTCAAATTGAAAGACTTATCAGTGATAAATGAAAAGTATGGTTGAATTGTATAGTTAAGTGTAAGACAGTAAGGAAAATTGTAAAGAATTATAATCTTGTGGCCTATATATAGATACTACTAATAGTAGTGTGCTTCTGAAATCGTTGGTATGTAATATGGATTGATAGACTGTGTGGAGGTATTTTCAATGTAAGGAATATTCTACAACCACCAAGGGTGGAAGTGATTAGGAAAATTGATGGGTTGCTTTATAATATTGAGTATAGGTTTATGTGAGCTGTATCAGACAATGGATTAGAACAGAGACATGATTTTATGAGTGATTATTGTACTATCACAAAGTGAGGTAGTATGATCGGAGAATGAGCTAATGTGCAACCTAAGGTGAAATCATGTGATTACTGTATGAACTAGGTTGCAATAAAGTGTGAAATTAAGTGGTTAGTATGAAAACGGAATTGCCAAAGGTGCATAGAGTGTGGAATTATGTGTTTAGCAAAAGAGCTAATGTGTAATGTCAGGAAAAAAATGATAAGATTAGTTAATGAGTTGAGGCATAAGTGTTAGTGCAAGGATTGATATAATTTTCCAGTGCACGGATCGAGGTGAAATTAGTCCTCTGTGATAGGACGAAAATGATTAGAAGACTCATGTGTGATGGGAAATATGATATTTAAATTAAGAGATGTGAGAGGTGTACAGAACTTTGAGAAAAATTCCGGATTCACGGAATCGTGATTGTAATATGAACCAGGTCAGGTGACTAGTCTAAGTAAAAAAAGTAAACAATCTTTGAGAAGAATAATCGAGGAAGAATTAAGGGACTATATGTATATGAGATATGAGTATAATACTACTACTACTATGATTATGGGGGACAACCCCATGTGGATATACAAAACATTTTTCCGTTATATACGGGTGTGATGCAGACACTAAATGGACAGGGTCCAAGTGTGATCTGGTGTGTACTGGGTACACGTTGGTTGTGATATACAGATATATTGTGAATATAAACCTCTCTATGCACTGGGTGCATGTGGTACGACATGATGTTGTGGAAATCTTTGTGTGGCTTATGTGCCCGGAGGGTATGGTTATCTCCGTGTGGATTACGTTCCCGAAGACAATTGTTATCTTATATAAGTAATGGGTGACGAGGAAGTGTTCCGCATTGATGTGACTGTTAGTATAGTTGAGTTGATTTATATAAATGCACAAATAAGAAACGTTGGAAATGTTAATATAATAGGATAGCTAGTAGTAAGTTATTATTACGGCAAAGATCACATGGGTGGATTCTCTGATCGGTGGGTCATTACATCTGGGGCCCTGAGGACAGCAAGAGCTCGAGCGGTTAAAACCTGTGAATGTTGTTACCCACTGTATTGAGAGAGTTCTTCCATGTGGTTAAGGCAAAATATAAGGTCAGGTATTGGTAAATGAACAACAATATGTCAGATTTGGATATAAGCGGTGAGGAATAGGGTGTAACAATTTAGAAGTGTGATAGGGAAACACTATTGTGGGTGTAAAGTAAGTTCGAGGAAATAATACCGGTTCCAAGTGAGGTAGTAAGTTTGTTGGAATTCTCGCCTTATGATAAAGGAGATAATAACGTGATTTAATGTTGACAGGTGGAGTAAGTGTCCTTCTAAGAAGGCTGGTGATGATCAAGAGTTCAGGTTAAAACGGTGAATTATTAGTCCTTATAAAGGGTAAACTGTGTGGAAAGTGCACAATGTTGATGTTGTTTTGGTTAAGTACTAATGAGGTATGGCCGAGTGTTTGTGGTAGCTTCGAATATTCTGAGAGATTGATATACCAATCGGCGGAGGATTGTATAAGTAGTGGCAAGGATGGATTTAGTTTTGTGTGACTTGATAATTAAGTTTCAAAAATCCCTATAGGACGGGTCTTGTATGTGAGGATATGGCATTTTCGAATGGTCCATCAGGTAATAACGAAATGGGTATGGAAATTGATTCGCCAATGTGTTTGGTGGAAGCTAGTAAAGCTGTAAGGTAATAGTGCTTTGAGTTTGACATCCAGGATTAAATGACGATGATTACGAAAAAGTGGTGTAAATAAGTGGAACATGTGGTTAAGTTGCAACGTCGTAGTGGAATAAAAGTTGAAAAGAATTAGTGGGAAAAAGAATATTAAGCATGAGGCCTTGATGTGGAGGTCATTGATGAGTGTTGTGTTTAGACTATGAGAGGTCTAAGTATGGAGTTGAGTTGATTGAGTTGGTAAAGTTGAGATGGTTAAGCTAATAAAGAGTTTAACAATGAGTGTAAATTATGAATATGAGTTTGTAGATGGAAAAATTTCATGAGTATTTGTGGTCGAAAGACCTTATAGGGCTAATCGAAAATATAAACTATTAGGAGTATTGTTAGTTTCGTGTCACAAAGAGAAAGATATAGCTGTGAGTACCTAAGAAGAGGTGAAGACACGTGACAAGGAAAAATAAAGTATATAAGTATAGAATTTGATGTGAGCCGTAATTGTAGGACACGACAAAGTGCCTTTGAAACTAGAGAGTATGTGCTTGGGTGAAAGCCAAGAAAACAATGAAATGATAAGAGTAGTAACAGTAATGGAAAGAAATGGTTGTGGGGTATTGCCAAAACAGTGAGGACAGCAAAAAGAGTTAAGTATTAAAGAACATGTGAGTTGGAAATACTCCAGGAATAACTAGTGAATGTGCATGAGAACGGTTAGAGCCTAGTATGAAAACGATTAGGTGCTTTTGAGAACGACCATGGGTCAGAAGGATGGATAGAGATGAGAATGAGGTAAATTGATACGGACAAATCCGTAATGTTGTTATATTATTACCTACAAATCAGCGAAAGGGTAACGGTAAACCATAGAAGGTGTAAAGTATTGTGAATTAAAAGGTCACAGAACCATGAGAGACAAGTAATTGTGAATATCAAAGGATAATGAGTATCATAAAAAGGAGATCATGCTTGTGATAGAAGTAATGTGGTAAAGAAACACACTTGAGGATGCTACTTGGGAGCGGGAGGATGGGATTCTCCGACTGTGTCCTGAGTTAGCGGATGAGTATGAGTTAATTTTGCGGACAAAATTCTAAAAGTTGGGGTGAGTATAACACCTCACATTTCTAAGTTAAATATTTAATATATTAAGTGAGTATTTAAGTGAAGGATTAGGGAAGATCCTAAAGATTAGGCCAAAATACAAAGAAAGGGCAAAACGGTAATTAGCCAACACGCAACCCTAGGAAGATAAAAAATTGAGTAGAAGGTATCAGATGGTAAAAATAACCCTGGAAATGGATTCAGAACAAAATACCGAGTGGATAGGCAAGTTTAAGAAAAATCAGTGAATAATATTTTTCGCGGGTAAAAATATCGCGGTACGATTGCACCGTAAAACGTGCCAGTTGAATCTTGAGCTCTAGGTTTCAAATATTAGTTATAAATGGTCTATTGAGTTAGGAAATATGATTTCTGATAAAATCTGATGGAATTAAGTCATTTTGGGGAAGCGTGCCAATCGCGCGCGCAACAACTTAAAACAGTGTTTTCTCTGAATGACCGGAAAACTCCGGATTCGTCTGATCAAGCATAATTAAAGGAGAATAATTAATGCTAAAAATTAGAGTTTCTAAATAGGTTTTGAATTTATGGACGTTTAGTGGAAATCAGAGGGAAATTCGGATGAGTTTTAAATCGCGTGGGACCCACCCACTCACATTTCACTTAAGCCACCTCATCCTCTCCACTATTCATCATCTCCTCACTTCATTCTCTCTCTTCAAACCAACCAGCAGCCCTTCCTCCCCCTTTCTTCATGCAAAATCTTCTTTGGGCCATAACTTAGCCATTTCTCCACCAAATCCTTTGATTTTTGTGTTGAAATCCAATGGAAATCACCTTCTAGACTCATTGGTAGCCCTCCCAAGCCCTGAATCCAGCTGCATTTCTCGGAATCCCTCCCTCAAGGCCGTGGCTCACTTGTGAAATTTGATGTTCATGGAGCTTTGGAATGCTCCAATGGTGGAGTATGTGTAGGAGGAGCCCATTGCCTAGCATTTGAGTGAGTTGTTACACCTTTTTATTGGTTGATTCATGTGATTGAGTTTTGAAAACCTAAAGCTTTGATTTGATGAATAGTGATGTTAGAGAGCTCAATTGGAAAAATAGTATTAGATGATAATGTGTTAGAATGATGTATTAGAGCTAGAAATGCGATGAAATTTATTGGTGAAAATTGATGAATTTAACTTAGGATTTTTGGTGGTCATGACATGTGATTTTGGAAAATGTGTTGTGAGGCTAATAATGAGTTGTGGTATGATTGAATGATGACGTAATGTAATTGGTTGAGGTGTGGAGTTGTAAGAATTGATGGAAAACCTTAAATGTGAGAAATGGTGTAAATTGGTTATGTTGTGAAAATGGAGGAATTGATGTTGAAAAATAATTTGAATGATGTGTTGTGTGATTATATGATGACTAGATGGGTTGTGTGGTGATTGGCAAGTGGAAGAATCAATGCAAAAATAATAAGTGGCTTAGTTGGCATAAAGAACCTAGAGTGAAATATTTCGCAAAAACGATGCGTAAATGTCGTAAAACGGAAAAACGACGATTGAACTAGCCTCTAAGCAACCTAAGGAAGCGTTATAAAATGAGAAAGAAAATTTAGAAAAATAAATCCCCAAATAACACATAGATGGCCGAACCTTCAAGGAGGAAGGGAGGATTTTGCGGTTTTCGCGTTCTGATGTAATTCGACGCGAAAATGAAGAAACGACACTTGAATTGGCCTCTTGACAACCTAATGAGGCGTAACAAAATGAGAAAGAAAATTTAGAAAAATAAATCTCAAATTAACACTAGTTTGGCCGAACCTTCAAGGAGGAAGGGGAGGATTTTGTGATTTTGCGTTTTGACGTTATTTGACGCGTACTGATGGTTGTACGTCATTGTATAGGTTACCGTACGTCGACCTGAATCCCGAATCTTGAATCAGTAAGCTGCCCTTGGTCCGGGACCAAGAGGATTGAGGTAAGTAATGGGTTCAATGCATGTATAATTGCAAATTAGCATGTATTGGTGGAACTATAAGTGATTGGGAATGTCCTCTGTGTAGGCATTCTGCTGTGTACTGAGTTGAGGGATATGCTGTTGCGGAGCTTGTGAAAACAAAATTTAAAGGTAACCTCTTGGTACTGGGGCTTGTTCCCTTTTTCTGTTCCACCTTGCCAGTGATGGCGACGGTAGGAAGTGTATATGAGTAGTGTAGAACACATGAGCATGCATGCATTATTACTGTGGGTACTTATGTACCGAGTCTCTGGCCAGTAGACAGTTTTTAGCCTTCGGGCAGTTTCGGACTTCCGCTGGATAGGTCTCCGAGAGGGAGTTCCAGTTGATCGTGGGTCATAGTGTGTGATTCGGATAGGAGCACACTAGGAATGTCTCAAGTGTTATGGATGGAATGGGTACCTTGGTGGTAGTGATTTGATCACACCTTGGATAGACCCGATGGAATGGGTACCTTGGTGGTAGTTATTTGATCACACCTTGGGTGGACCCGATGGAATGGGTACCCTAGGTGGTAGTGATTTGATCACACCTTGGGTGGACCCATAGGCTTATATATGCGAGGGTGTGCGTGCTATTGGTAGCTACCATCCCGCAGCGTCGTATTTTGTATTCCGATATTTCCCCAGTTTCTTTAAATTCCTTGCTTTATCCCGTTTTCAAAGTGGTTGTTTTATTCTATTGATATGCATCGAAGTGAACCATTGGGTGGAGTTTTCTCCAGAACCTCTTGGTTACTGAGATATATTTGTATATGTCACCTCGTCTCGGGGCATTTATTTCAGGAAGTAGCAGTGGAGCCGGAGCAGCGGGCAAGAGGCCCGCAGAGTGAGCAGTGGAATGCTTCACATTTTGCATTTTGTTGGCCGTGTGGCCTAGGCTAGACTTAGGGCATGAACATCTCATATGTATGTGGTATGAGCTTCATTAGCATATTTGTTCATGCCATTTTGCCTAAGTCTAGTGGTTATGTATTTGGTTATGTTGTCATTTGTATTTAAGTTGTATTATTGGAAGAATGTAAGTTAAAGTTTAAGTTTCAAGTTGTAAGTTGTAAAGCAATATTGGAATCGTATTTGATGCATGTCTATTTATGATGGAAGGGCCTTAGGCCTATTTTAGGGTATGATTACATGTATGATGAAAATATGCATGAAAAAGGTGTTAGTGATTGCAACTACTTAAGAATGATTAATATGAGCTATATGTCTAATAACTATAAACTGGATTGGGTTGTAAGTGCCCCAAGGCGTTGTTGGTCCTTGTGTGTGCCACCTATTGGATTATTACTGTATTATCATGTGATTATTAGGTACATTGAGGCTTAAATGATCTTTTACAAATTTGGGATTATTGGAAAAACAAAGGAAACTCTGGCGAATTTTCTGTAGAATTGGCAGATTTTAGGCGAACTTCGGGAGAGCATACCTCCCTCCATAGAGGTCCAATAGGGACGTGCCATACACCATTTTGAAGGTTGAGATGTCCTCTATCGTGTGTCAAAAATTGGGAAAAATCTGGGTTGATCTTCGACCTGGAAAAATTGGAGGAACGCAGACTGCTCATGTGCCCACTGCATCTGAGGCAGTTCTGGTCCTGTTTTGGGAAATTAATTCCCGCTTCATTTCTCAGTCAAATTAAGCGTATGATATATCAAATCGAAGATCGAGGTGTCTAGGTTATGGTGTAAAAATTTAGGAGCAATTGAATGAGTGTATTGAGTGCAGTAATTCGTGGAGTGAAAGAGGTTTAGAGCTGTTTTTGGGGTTGGTTGGCTATTTTGCTTATCCAACTTCAAACCGCGATAACCGGAGAAAATGAGCTCCGAATTGAGCGTGTGATAGCTTGTTGAGAAGGGAATTAAGTAAGACAAAGATATAATCTGAGAAGAAGGTTTGGTTGTGAGCAGTATGTTCGCAGAAAAATTAGGAGTGGACCATGTTCAAGTAAGTAAAAACGTAAATGTTGTAATTGGCTAAGTGGGTTTATGGGAACCCCTTAGTAACTTATAATAAGTAAAGTAAGTTATAAAAATAGTTTAAATAAGTCTTCCGCAAGAGTTTACGGTTACAGTCACAGCTTTTAATTATTACGCTTTTTATGTTTTAAATGCTCGCGTAATAATCGGAAAAAGTTTATTCGCATTTTTATAAATGAATTGCTGTGATTGTAACTGCGCTTAATATCATAATTAATGTTAACAATACCGGTGTACAACGGGCTGTTACAGATCCTACATGAATCTGTTATTTGGTTTAATTCTTTTCATTAATTAAATGTCTCTAATTATTTGTGTTTATCTTGAATTGCTTGTTTAAATTCTTGTATGATCTGGCCAACTATATAGGAATAAAGAGGTTCGCAAGAGACATATTGGGGTCTTAATCTAGATAGGGGTAAACATTGATTCTTGCTTGATCTAGACATAGGCTGGTAGGAATTGTAAACTTTTGTAATTCATTGCGTGTAAGGCTTAATCTGAAAAGGGTTTATAAGATATTAGAATTTTGATTGGATTAAAGGGTTAAAGGACTAAGACATTAGGATTTGACCAATTAATTCTTAGATGGTGAATTGTTTGAAACAATTGAGACAGAGAGTTATTGAATTGAATTAAATCGTAAAAGGGGGATCAAAGGTGAACTATACCTAGCTGCAGTTTTTATTATTGATTTTAAATTAATCTTTAATTATTAGAATCTTTTCTTGCATTTAATTGTTGTTGGCATTTGTTCTTTTAATTGTTTTTTTTTTAAATTAGATTTCTATTATTCTTCTTAAACCAAATTTGATTTGTCCAACTTAAGTAAAAATAGTAAATTAGTGCTTGAAATACTAATCCTCGTGGAAATGATACTCTACCATCTTCTTTATTACTTGTACGACAGGTATACTTGTCGTGATCGTAACACCTGACTTACCATATTTAGACGTTGTAGTCTTTCTAATGTGGGAGAAAACCTTGGGTACATCAGATGTAGGTACGTTTTTACCTAATGGGGAAAGTTTTTAGGATTTAGTGGGAATAATAAAAAATAACAAGGGTGTAAATAAAAAATAATAATTTTCCTATTTAAAAAAAAGATGTACCGAAATGGGTACATCTGATGTATTGAAAAAATTTCCCTAATGTGGACAGTGTGTGTCAAACACAAAAACGATTGGTTAAGTGTAATTATATTCAAATACTAATTTATTTTTCTTTGTAACTTTCCCTCACCGTGGATAAGGATAAACCTCATTAATTTATCTCGGGTCTTGAAAATATCTATATTATTTTACCTATTAATTTTTAGAATATCTTGAATAACCTTGGGTCTTGTATTCATACTATAAATAAATAATGTAAATCAAAATGAGTTGTTTTATAATTACATAAATATATTATTCAACAAAAAGAAAATTGAAATGCCACTGACATTTTAATTATTGTATATTACATTTAATTACCTTATAGCTAGGTCTTGATATAATGAATTAAAATTTAGGAGTATAGAGAGTTATAACTGTTAATAAATTTTAATAATTATAATTCTGCAACATATTTTCTAGAATACAGCTAAATAACATGCAGGTATAATTATGCATGCAGGTAAATTAAAGCGGGTGACACGTGAAGTCCCAAGTTCTCAATATGATAAATAGCATTCCTGATGGCTGGTGTCATGGCGGCATGACAAATATTGTGTTTTTTTTGTCAAGGTCTGTATCTGCACTCGACACGTTACTGATCAGTGCAAGTATGAATGCGGTACCACAAGAAGCGCGTTTTTATTCTGCATCACTCTAATAATAAATTTGATCAAAAACTTAATCCGATCAATTTTTTTTTGAAAAAGAAACTAATACGGTCTAAAAGCCGCATCCTAGTAAACAATGTGACAGCTCAACTTTCTTTTGTTTGGACGCCATCCCTGGCAAAAAAAAAAAATTAAGTTAATGCTTTTCAATAAATTAATTATACATTTATTACAGTTTTGGAAATAATTACATATTGATTGTACAATATGACGCCCAATTTGGGCGTCACCAATGACGCACAAATTGGGCGTCACTCAAGAGGCAATCATGCCTAATTTAGACGTCACTCATTAGGTGTTGACACGTGTCATATTTTTTTCATAAAAAATTAAAATAATTTAATCATAAAACTTTTGATTCGGGTATCCAAATCAGGTAATTCTTTTTTTGATTCCACATAACTTTTCGATATCTACACAATGACATCTCATTTGACGTATTTTATTTCCCATAAACACAATTTAAATTTGCAAGAATAGTATTATAAGAGCGATTAAACCCAGAGCCTCTCAGTTCTGAGTTTGTGATTTAATATAAAAAATAAATAAAATTTTGATTTGTGATTTAAATTTTTTTATAATAATTTTTTTAGTATAACAAAAATTTGGTTGTGATTTAAATTAAAAATAAAATAAAAATTATTATTAATAAGAAAAACAAAATAAAGATTTGATTTGTGTTTTAAACTAAAAAATCAATTTTAAAAACCTGTTGAAATAAAAGAAATAATTAAATAAATATTCTAAATCTCTAAGGAAGAAGGATATTATTTTTGAAATTAATGATTAATGCTATAAGCTTCTGGGTTATTATTCGTGGTCTGAAATTAATGATGGCTTATGAATGTTTTTCAAAAATAAAATTACCTAAATTAGACGTGATTGCCTCTTGATTGAAACCCAATTTAGACGTGATTGGTGACGTGTCAGGTGTTGACACATGTTGACACGTGTCCCATTTTTAAACTCAGAAGCCTCTGAGTTCTTGGTTTGTGATTTAATATTAAAAATAAATCAAGATTTGATGTGTGATTTAAATTAAAAAAATAAATTTTTTTATTTTTATTATAAATTTTTTTTGTTTGTGATTTAAATTAAAAATAACAATTATTATTAATAAGAAAAACAAAATAAAGATTTGATTTGTGATTTAAACTTAAAAATCAATTTGAAATAAATGTATTAATAAAGGAAATAATTAAATAAATATTCTAAATCTCTAAGGAAGAAGGATTACTTGATTTAAATTTAAATTATGTTTGTGATAAATAAAATACATTAAATGAGATGTCATTGTGTAGATATCGAAAAGTTATGTGGAATCAAAAAAAAGAATTACCTAATTTGGATACCCGAGTCAAAAGTTATGGCCTTCAAAAATTTTATGATTAAACTTTTTTTTTGGAAAAAAAAGTATGACATGTGTCAACAGCTGATGCGTGACGCCTAAATTAGGCGTGATTTCCTCTTGAGTGACGCTCAATTTGGGGGTCATTGGTGATGCCCAAATTGGGCGTTATATTGTGCAATAAATGTGTAATTATTTTCAAAACTGTAATAAATGCGTAATTAATTTATTAAAAAGTATTAAATTAATTTTTTTTGCCCGCCATCTCCTGTTTCAGAAATTGCATTTTGGCATTTTCTTGAATACTTTTTCCATTCTAGATTTCGGATTTATTTTCCTCGATTGAGAGTTAAGAGTATGGAATATCAATTCCAAAGTTGGTGACATGAAATGTGGTAGAGGGGAAATTTTTTTTTACCCGGGAATCTCAATTTTCAAAAATATAATTTTTACATTCAGTTTACAATAATACTTGAAAATTAAAAATTTAGAAAAAATTCAATTTCCCGGGAATCTCCAAGAATCCCGCGTACCAAAGGGGGTTTGGATGATATTAAAAGATAGTTGTCGCGTAGTCTAATTTGCCATTATATTAATCCATTTTAAAACTGAATTTTGGTTTCGAGATTTCCTTTGTCAATGATTAATGTTATTATTTGGTCACCTCACTATTAATTTATTCACTCCATTATATTCATAGCATGAAAGTAGGTGCTTCTAAAAAGAATCAAAATAAAAAAAACTAACAATATGTATATCCATATCCATATATTGTTGTTACATAATAGTTTGATCAGCTTATAGCATATACTGAATTTACAGATATTGATTACAACCATTATCGGGGATATATTTCAGTAATTAAATAATTATTCATAGAGATAGAGCTGGTAGACAGATCAGAATAAAGCTGGTGTCTTAATCTGTCTGGTGAAGGGCTTCCAAGAAAAACAGATGCTGGCTGTCGAGGTAATGCTAAGGTTACTGAATAACTGTTCAACCAAAGTACTACACTCGCCATTGAAGGTCTGTCAGCTGGATTTTCTTGAACGCATAATAAAGCAATATGGATGCATCTCTGAACTTCATTTCTAGAATACAAATCTCCCAGTTTTGGGTCCAAAATAAGGAAAGGTGTTTGATTCTTCCAATTTTTCCAAGCCTGTGGCAAAACTCAAGTTAGATTACAAAGTTTGAAAGTTCTGGCATCCCTCAACAATCGAAAATATTTGCTCGTAGTTTATAGTTTATACTTACATAGCTCAAAAGGTCATCATCATCTTGTGATTGACAATAACTCGTGTTCTTCGTGCCACTAATGATCTCCAAAAGCAAGACTCCGAAGCTGAACACATCGGATTTCACAGATAATTCTCCATACATTGCATATTCAGGAGCCATGTAACCACTGAAAACCAAAAATAACAATCTATATATTCCAGTAAAATAATATGAAAGATTTTCAAAAAAGGAAATAAAGGAAGCATAATAAGAAAGAAATATAAATTTCATTTTGAAAAAAAATTCTTTGGGCTACTCAGGAGCAGTGTTTAAAAATTCGGCCCAGCCATCGACCCGGCCGAGGTCAGGGGTCATGGAGTCACGGGTTCAACCGGGGGGGTCAAGATTCACCAATTATAACCACAAGTCAATATTACACAACCTAATTAAAATATCAAGATACCAAAGTACAAAACTCATATTGTAATGGGTTACTACGCTGACCCGGTTCCACCTCTTTTGAGAAGGTCCATAACAAATTAAGGAAAATTTAAAGGAAGTAAGAATGAGTTTTTGTTTTCCATCGACGACCATAAGGATTTCATTTGAATAAGTAAAATTCTTACAGTTTCTAGAAGATTCAAGGCATCGAGGTGAAGATTGAAGACGTCTAAGTCGTTGGGAGAGAAGAGAGCGATTAGATTTAGTTTTGCAAGCATTTTTATTTTATTTTTTTAATAAAATAATGTTGTTTTATGAAGAAAAAAATAATAAGGAGCTCCTTATTACAATCTACAATGGCCTTTATAACTTACTAAGTTCCAACTATCCTTTCTGTTGTAGAGTCAACTTGACTTTGGTCTCCATGGAAAATCTTTGCCATGCCAAAATCTGAAATCTTTGGATTCATTTCGTCATCTAATAGGACATTACTAGCCTTGAGATCACGATGTATTATTCTAAGATTAGAATCTTCATGCATGTATTTAACTCCTCCAGCAATCCCAACTATAATTTGGTAACGTGTTGCCCAATCAAACTCTGCTTGGTTCTCATGATCTACAAATTAGTCAAATTGTAATATTCAAGTTAGCAATAAATTGAGTTATGTAGAAGAATTAGTTCATACAATAACATTAAAAACAAACCAGAACAACATAGTCCAGAAATTACAAACCACATAGAAAGCGGTCAAGGCTTGAATTGGGGATGAATTCGTAAACAAGTATCCTCTCTGCTCCCTCCAAGCAAAACCCTAAAAGCCTAACTAAATTTCTATGTTGAAGTGCAACAAGTGCAGCCTCGTTCTTGAATTCGATGTCACCCTGCAAGGAGCTTCTGGATAGCCTCTTTGCAGCTATCTCTTGTCCATTAGGAAGGGTACCCTGAAAACATGCATGAGATTAGAATAGCTCCAGTCAGCATAAATTAGCATACGAGCATGACAACATGTTTCCTTATAATTTCTTTTTACCTTATAAACCACACCAAATCCACCTTGGCCTATCTTCTTCTCATTCGAGAACTTATTTGTTGCAGCTTCAATTGTAGCCAAGTCAAAATGCAAGGACTCTTCTTGACAAGTAAAATAATTCCTAGCTGCGGTAAAAAGTAAGTTAAGCAAAATTAACTGCATGCTATTGTTCGTGCTTTGAAATAGATAAATAGTAAGAGCAATAACAATTACTGCTATCTCCCATTTCTAGATCTGCATCATGGTTTTTGTTTCGCCTTCTTCTCCAGCAACTGCAACAGCCTAGAACCAAAAGCGCCACCAAAATAACATTTGGGACAACAATTGCTACAATTGCTACAATCGTTGAAGCACATATGTTTCCTGCCCAAGGTAACCTCTTTTAAGATGTGCAAAAGTGGCAAATGCTTTACAAACTCAAATGAAGAGGAGTGGACACAAAAAGGAACCAACTTCCTCCTCAAAGACCACAAAACAACCTTGACTTGACAATGATATTTGACAAAACAACCTTGACTTGACAATGATATTTGACCACAAAACAACTTTTTATAGACTAATTATAAATGGGTTTAATTTTTCTGCAGTTAATGCAAATAATTTATCTGCAATAAACCCAATATGATAATGATATTTTTGTAATTTTAATTTATTTCAGGGTTATAATAGTCTTTCTATTTAAATTTTTTAAAATTTCAATACCAACACGACGTCGTTTTGAAAATAAATGCAGATAAT
>NW_026897793.1:0-37365 GCF_033153095.1 Gastrolobium bilobum | reverse complement strand
AATCAGCAATAAAAGAATGCGTGGCACCAGAATAAAAAAAAACACTAAGCATTTCATCACGAATAGAAATCATACCTCGCACCAAACTAGCTGACCTCTCAACCTCTTGCTGAGTCACTGCATATACTCGGGCAACTGGAGGTGGGAGAGGTAGAGATGGTTCATCAACCACAATAGAAGCCGGAGTAGCCTGGATAGTAGAAACTTGTCCCCCATTAAAAGGACAGTCCCTAATAAAATGCCCAGGTTGGCCACACTTATAACACAGTCTTTGTTCTCTCCTGCAAACCCCAGAATGGGCTTTTCCACATATAGAGCATTGATGAGCAGATTTAAAATTTCCAGGCTTAGAATTTCCCGCCTTTTTGAACTTACCATCAGACTGTCTAACCTGCAACCCTTTTCCTTTAGAATTCCCAGAAGTGTTTTTAGGACCAGAATTAGGAGTAGATTAGTCCTTATGCTTCCTTCTATAGTACTCTTGAATGTTTTTACACTTTTTGACGAGTGCAGCAAAAGTATCAAAAGTGTGTCCTGCAAGTTTTTCAGAAATATTATCATGTAGTCCCCTATGAAATTTAAACAACAGATCATCCTCAGTAGGTGGAGCTCTCTGGAAATGAGAATATTTAGCCAGCTTATTAAACTTATTCAGATATTCATCAATAGACATATGGCCCTGCTTTAGTTCTTCAAATTCACCCTTCTTCCTTATCCGAGCTTCAGCCGGAAAGTATTTTAGCAAGAATTGCCTTTCAAATAAAGGCCAGGTAATAGCATGACCCTGACATTCCAAGGGCTGACGGGTATTTCTCCACCAATCGGCTGCATCATTCTGCAGCATATAAGAAGCATACAGCAATCTCTACTAATCATCACACTCCATGACAGTAAAAATGCGATCCAACTCCTCTAACCACTGAATTGTGGCAATCGGATCAATGCCTCCTTTGTAATTTGGTGGTGCATGTTTTCGGAAGGCATTAAGCATTCTTTCTCTTTGCTCTCTATTAGTGGCTGGCTGCGCCACACCACCCTTGTGACTAAATTCTTCATTCATATCATTATTTCCTTCACCCTCCACAACAATGGGATTATGAGGAGGAGGAACAAGCTGTTGTGGTTGTGGCTCAGGCTGTGGTTGTGGCTGTGGCTGTTGCAAAGGTTGTGGTTGTGGACCTTGCCCACCAGCCCTCACCTCAACCAAGAGTAATCTCATCATTTCAATATTCGGCATTCTGCTTGCTTCCATCATTTCTTGATTGGCCAACCTATTAGCCTCTAACAGGTCTTGATTTGCTTTCATCATCACTTCCAGCTCTCGCTGCCTAGCTGCAGCCATATTTTGTTGCATCTCAGTTAAGGCCGTTATCATTGGATCTGGCTGTGAAGTATTTCCCCGCTGATTTACTCAGGGTCTAGCCAAATCTGCTAATATTAGATCGGTCGGGTAAATAAGAGGATCAGAAGTCCTTCTTGGGCGAACCATAATTCTGCATATTTCACACAAAGGAATGAGTTAGCTACGCTCACACTCGGTGATCAAACATGCATATCATAGTACTCCAAGAAAACTGAAGAATATAACAACCCGAACAGTTCATGCAATATTTCACAGGCTCTCCTAGAGAAACTGCTCTGATACCATAAATGTAACATCCTCGTCTCGAGCCGGTTCAATTAACATGCATATGATATAAACAGAAACAGCGGAAGACTTAACTTACGAAAATACGAACTAAATTTTTCTTTTTCTTTTTATTTCTCATTCGACGTAAACGAAAATCGGACAGAGTTTCCTCTATAAATCGGACAACTGGGGATTTTCCAATCCCACTCAGAAGCATTTCCTGATAAACTGTTTATACAGCACATCAATCCAGAAGTACCAGTCATGCAAATATAATCAGATACCCATCCATGGGCGCATGCATAACTTGGCTCAGTGCCGCTAATCTAACAGCATGCAATCCAATACATAAACATAACTGAATACTACATCATCATATAACGTGCCTGAATACTCAAATGTACATGCATCAAACTGACAGACATGTACAAAACATATACAAGCCACATACAAAATAAAGGATCTAACATCATGATCCACAAAATACTGAAATACTAAATGAAAGCACTATACTCCAAAATAGAAGTAGCCTACAGCTATTCTAAATCCAATACGTCCAAAATCCTCAGCCACGGGTAGTGTCCCTGACTCGAGAGGTCTCACCGGGGATCTGGGCACCTGAAAATATGGCCCCAACGAGGGGTGAGATTACAAATCTCAATAAGCTCCAGGTTTATAGAGAATTCTCCATACCCCTGGCTCACTCCTGCATGAAAGTCAGATACAGAGTATACAAATACAACATATAACAGATATCATAACAGAACAGAGCATGTATCCATAACATATCAGAGATGTGCGCCGTCATTCCCAAGGGAGGACCCCAAGTGGAAATCAACGCACGTGTTCCCGAGGGAGGACCCCAAAGCGGAACCAGACATATCAGAGGCGTACACCATTAGTCCTGAGGGAGGACCCCAAAGCGGACATCAGGGTACTATACAATCAATGGCCAGAGATTTTTACAGAAATCATATTACAGAAGTCATATCAGAGCAAAACATATCATGTTATCAAATAACTCTATATGAATGCATCTATACAAAGCATCTAAATAACAGTCATACAGTCCAACCATAGTTCACTAACCATGGTGGAGCACTCAAGCAAGAAAAGACTCCTTAAACATAGAGCTTACCTCTTGAAGCTTTATTAATCCGCTTACTTGTGACACAAGTTACTTTTATATCTTCAAGAGATTTTGATCCTTTTCAGTCCCTAGGTACACCTAGAGCAAGAATCCACAAATACAAATTAATAAAATGCCATCATGCCTAGCTTTCACATAAGGCATACATTTTATCGCTTCTTTTCGTTTCTTTATGTTTTTGCCAATGCTATGCCAATACACAAGTCTAGACCACCTTATACTCGTTAGGATTTCCTTAATTTAATCAAGTGTTCACTTGAGAATTTTCAACATAATTCATGCCATTTTCTCTAAAAGGCCGTGAACCTACCTTTAGGAACTCAATGTATTTTTCAACCCTTATTCAAGCCATTTCATTTCTTAACTCATCAATTTTATACAATACATTACAACACATTTTATTAAAATAAAATGTAATAAAATATATTCCCAAGCCACCCTATAGGTCGAACTCTACAAGGACAATAAGCAAAAGGGTTCTTTTCTTTTTAATTATTATTTCTTCCCTTAATTAGCAACTACACATACATAAATATATATGTTCATCAAGTCTCAATTAATTTTGTCATGACAAGCTCCTCTAAAGCCCCCAAGGCCGAAGCAAAAGGGCAAGTATTTATAGGATTTTTCCTTTTAGGCCTTCTTCCTAATTTCATACTTAATCCAACACAATAAACCCTCTTAATACATCAACTAAAATTTGCACAATGGACCCTATTAAGGCAGAAACATAGAGAGAAAGGTATATGATTTTTCTCTAATTTTTTTTATATACATACAAATGCTCATTTTCATTTCCTAAATCCAAAACAACCAAGATTCATCATCTAATCAAAGTTTAAACTAATTTATTTCTCACTCAAAAGATGCTCATAAATTTCAAGACATAAATCACAAAATAAAAGCATAGGATTAGAGGTTTATTACCTCCAAAAGCTTATACAAGGTCAAGGAGGTAACCTCCAAGCAAGTCTACACCAAAAAACTCCTTTTTTCCACCTTGGATGAATAGTGCACGAAATTGGGGTGATGGATATCTCCCTCCACAAACGAAATCAGCTCAAATGGAGGGGTGGAATGGCTTCCTTGGGTGATTTCCTATGGAATTGGTATAATGGGTCAATGATTTAGTGTAGGATTCATGGAGAAATCAAGAAATGAAACAAAGCAAACCCTATCCCTTCCCATGGCTGATCCTCGGGTAGAAGAGAGCAGTTTTTTTAATGTGAATAGTGATTTTTGTAAGTCACTTATGTTTTATAAATACTTGTGGCTTTACCGGATGTTTTTCTATCGCGTATTTTTACTTGAATTGACCCGGAACCAACTTAAAGCTACTGACATATTTTTATTTTTCTAAAATCATTTACATTCCTTTTTAATTCTTACAAAACAATATTCATAATTCACAGTATGGTTTTTGCTTTTTTGACGAAATGCATTGTGAATCACTAATTGTACTTCATTTACTTATGAAACTTAAAACTTATAAACTTATCATTTTCTTGGGCCTATATTGACTTGCTTGGCATATATTGGACTTTCTTATTCTTATTTCATCAATTATTTGTTTCTGAGCTCTACCGGTTGCTTAAACAGCAGTACAAAATGCCCGGTAGAAACACTATTCACGAGATTTTCACGGAAAGTGTCAGACTATACAATTTTTCGTTCTGAACTCATATTTGTCGTCAGAATTATCAAATTATGTCTCTAAAATCATTTTGTTCATTTAAGCTCTACCGGTTAATTCACAAACTGTAAATTCTCCGGCAGAACGCACTCTTCATAACATAGTCATGATTACAGTCAAAATACTCAGAATCATTCTCTGAATCTAATTATGGAATTTAAATCCGTAAATTAAATCTCTAATTAAGATTTACCATTTAAGGTCATTATATTGGGTGAAAGTCTTTTTATTAGTTTATATTATATTCTAACACGCATCCTCATAAGAGAACCCATTGGACTTGAAAAGGTTTATGATCCATCAAGCCCAGCCATCTGTGCTAAGAAATTTCACACAAAAAATAGGAGGCGACGATGATCGAATCTGGAACACCAAGACTTTGATACCATGTAAAGAATCAATTCAATGCAACAATTTAAACTTTTGGACTAAATTGGTTCTTTCCATCCTTAATTAAATAGTACAAATAAAAAAAGTATGCTCAAGAGATAGTATAAGAGAGTGCGTTTTATTTGTTGTCTTTCATAACCATACATAGCGCATACATGACAATACGGTCCTACATAGGCGTAGTATGCGACTTTGCATTAAGCGAGTATTTAAGACTTCAGTAAATATCATTTTCGATCTTCAGCAAATTTTACGATATCCGCTTTAGTCCTTAGCAAATAAAAAGGCTATTCGTGGTCCCTAAGAAATTCAAAATGGATCCATTTTAGTCCTTTTGAGGAACTAATGTGAGTCTTTTTAATTTGTGAGGAACCACGATTTCAATTAAATGGATTTATTTTGAATTTCTTAAGAACTGCGAATAGCCTTTTTATTTGATAAGGATTAAAACGGGCATCGTGAAATTTGTTGAGGACCAAAAAAAGATATTTACACTTAATACTTTTACTACCGCCGCTATTTTATTCCATAATGTGTAACATTTCAGAGAAATTAATTGCTAATTTTCTCTGGAATAATTCTGACGGGTTCAGCCTTTGCTAAAGCTAGCCCAAAGTTGTCGTCCATGTTCATATCCTCTATTGACATACCATCTTCAAGTCTCCAATTAAAACAGTTGAGTATTGAACCCAACATCAAATACAACATCCTCATGGCAAACAGCAAGCCAGGACAAACTCGACGCCCAGAACCAAATGGTGTTAGCTCATAATTGCGACCTTTGACATCAATTTCAGAGCTTAAGAACCTTTCTGGTGAAAACACATTTGCATCTTTCCAACTACTTGAATTTCTTCCAATAGCCCACACATTAACTAGCACCCTTGCACCTTTTGGGATTGTGTAGCCACAAATTTCCACATTTTCATCGGCTTTCCGTGGGATTAAAAGTGGGACAGGAGGGTGCAATCTCAAGGTCTCCTTTATTACTGCTTGTAAATAAGGAAGCCTGGCAATATCTGATTCCTCAACAGGTTTACCTTTCCCAATGGTTTGCTCCAACTCTTGTTTTGCTTTTTCCATAGCCTGTGCATTTTGGAGTAACTCTGCCATTGCCCATTCTAGCGTATGTGTAACTGGATCCGTTCCCGCAACAAATAGAGTCTAGTAAACCACAATTATTAAAAGTGTTTTTTAGTCAGTGATTCAAATAGCAAAATTAGCTCTACTTTTTTTAAAAATCATTTTTAAAAAGTAATGCATAATATAATTTTTTTTTTCCCGAATTTCCTTCTAAACGTCCTTAGTTGGTGGAATATTATTCCCTCTTGTTATAATTAACTTAGGTGGTGTTTGGTTGCATTCTTTTTCAAACTTTCCTATGCATCTGAAGGAAGTAATCCGGAAAGCACTTGTTTGGTTCCATAGATTTAGTCTAAATTCCCACCAATCCTAATTGCATTGCATTTTGAATATGCAAGTGGAATGATGGTGTTTGGCACTGTTCAGGAAGAATTCTTGGAGGTGGTTTTTTGTGAAAACTGGCAAAGGCACTGTGTAGACAATATCTCAAACGACCATTATACCCTCCAAAGACACAGATTTTTTCTTGTTTTGAAGGTAAAGGGTAGGATGTTTGTTTCAAAAAAAATTTAAAACAGGGGTATTTTCGTAATAGCATCATTTTTTCCCATCTATATTTTACCTACAGCCAAACATAGACTTCATAAATGTTACCTAATTTTTCCGGTAATATTTTTTTCAACCAAACAACTTTTTTTACATTTTCTTACCAAACTTACTTTCCAACCATTTTCCCACTATTCTTATTTCCCTATTATTCATAAAAATTTTTTCTCAACCAAACGCCCCTTTAAGGGTGGATTGTTGGATAAGCGCTTATCACTAAGCGTTTATCACTAGATCAAAAATTATAGCTGTTAGTAAGGGTGTAATTTTTTTTATTTACCTCTACTAATCCAGGCTATGGTTCGATTTGGCTCTTACCCCAAACTAAGTCTTGATAAGGCAAGATGATGGCCTCTATAACATGAATACAGTTTCATTTTATAGTCTGTTTGGATTATCTCTTTTTTAAGTTAGAAATTACTCATTATAAATTAAAGTTAAAAAAAAACTTAAAAAAAAAGTTAAAAACTGTTTGGTGATTGCATAAAAAATTTAGCTTAAAAGCACATATTTCAAGAAAACATACTCTCTTTATCTCTATAGCTCTTTAGTGATTTGGTTCAACAAATTGAACCAGTTTTAATTTTTTATGAATAAATTTTGATTTCAGTTAGTTCTGAAAAAAAAAGAAATATTTTTTTTCAAAGACACAAAATGAAATATTAATAGTAAAAGAAAAAGAACTGGGTCAATTATTTTGGTTCTCGGCCTAAAGCATGTTTTTTTTGTACTATCAGAATATGTACTTCATTACTAGAAATAGGAAAATATGGGATTTAGATGAAAATAATTATAAAAAGATGGGTAAAATGAAAAAATTCAATTATATTACTTATTCTCAAATTTAGTAAAGGATGCACGAGTCTTCGGTACCGAGGGAGTATTAATTGAAGATCTTTTATGGTCGGAACAAAATAATTCGGTTTTTTAATCCCTTGTACAAAAAGTGATTTAATTTCTAAACTGATTTGAAAAAATATAATTAGGTTCATAGTCCCATTCGATTCTTTTGAAATTTTTTTACACCCTTTAATATATATATAACGGAACTGGAGAAAATAGAAAAGGGAGAGGAGAATATATACCAGGGATAAGTGTTCAATTTTGGTTTTGTCCATCTCTTGGCTGTTCTCTTGAGCAATGTTGAGTAAGGTATTTAGCATGTCATTGTGTGTGTCAGCAGCACTTTGAACTTCCCTTAGCTTCAACCTTTGATCAACCAAACGGCGGAAGATGTCTATGACCTTTCCAGCGTAAAAACCGTTGCGACTATTAATGCGCTGTGGATCAACCTTTTTCAGCGCAGGGTAAAAGTCAGCCAAGTTAGGTTTTCCACACTCTTTCATGATATGTGTCACTGTCTCCTTGAAATCTCCAGCTGAACCTGCAGACTCAAACAAATCTACAGAGAAAATAGTGTTTGATAATAAATTGATTACAGTATTGAAAGCTGCTGCTCCAATATCTACTGCTTCACTAATTAAGCTGCTTTGATTGATATCATGAAGGAGTTCTTGCAGTTTCATACGCCTAAGGTCTTGACTAGCATCCAAAGTCTTATTGGAGAATAACTGAGTATTGCATATTTTCCTTAGGTCTCGCCACTGAGGTGAAACAGGCAAGAAGGTCATGCTATACTTTTCGTGGTTGAAAACTTCCACAGCATGTGGAACGTCTCGGTTTGACAAGAACTGATCATGGGTTTGAAGAACCTCTTTGGCCATTTCTGCTGAAGAGACAACTATGGTTGTTACTTGTCCTAACTTCAGACACATTATTGGGCCGTAGATTTGAGCAAGTTTTGCCAGTGATTGGTGGGGCTTTTTGCCCAATGCAAGGAGGTTTCCCACTATAGGAAGAGGTGAAGGTCCTGGTGGGAGCTTGTACTTTGCATTTTTGCCTCTTGAAAGCAGAGAACGCAAAGCTTGTGCAAGAGTGAATGTCAACACAAGTAGGAGTACACAACTCAGGAACTCCATCTCTTGGGACAACAAGGAAATCAATGAGAGTAATGATACAATACAAGTGGCCAAGTCTGCAGATGAAAGTATTTATAGGAAAAACTAAAAAGAGTGGAGGAGACTGGGCCACGTATCATAATCTAATTCAATTATTTTTTCAAATGAGAGACGTAACGTATTTTGACTCTTACTATATTTTCCCATAGTCAACTAATGTTGTCATGAATGTTGCCACTTGTGGTATTACTGGAATATCTATTCCTTTATTAAATAAAAAAAAAAATGGGACTTAAAGTGAGAACAATCATAAAAAGATAGATAAAATAATAAAAGTCAAATTTTCTTCTTCTTAATTTAATAAAAAATGTACTGAGTTTAAGTACTATAAAAGTGTGGAAGATATTTTGCACTTGTATAAGTTGCACAAGAATAATTCACTCGAATACGTATGCAAAAGTTTGAGTTTAATTAAAATCGATGGGTGCAATGCAGACACGTATATTTATAGTAATCAACTAGTGAGTGAACGAGTGCAAAGCAACAGTAACCCCATAAAAGGAAAGAGTTGGCGCGTGGGATAGGTAATCCCCACTGAGTAATTGACCATAGCCACCATGGTTTCACTTTCAGAAATAGCAATCTCATCTACGCAACACTCTGACTCTCTCTCAGACGTTTGCACAAAAATATTATCAAACTGTCACGCCAACAGTAAATTTTGTCAAAATATCACGTGACATAATTCGTTACACAGTATAGCGAATTATGCATACAAGTAATTCGCTACACAGTATAACAAAATATGCCACGTCAGAACCAAAAATGTCACATGTCAAATTTTGATAAATTCGCTACCCTATGTAGCGAATTTATCAAAATTTGACATGTGGCATTTTTGGTTCTGTACATTCTGACGAGGCATATTTCGCTACACTATGTAGCAAATTACTTGCATGCATAATTCGCTACACTGTGTAGCGAATTATGCCGCGTGACATTTTGGCAAAATTTATTGTTGACGTGTGACAGTCTGATAATTTTTTTATCCAAGCGTAGCACTTTGGTCATTGTCCCGTCACTCTCATCCCTTCACCCGTTTTTTTCTTCCTATTTCGGTCTTCAAATAAATGCCTCACTGCAACAAGAATCTTTCCCATTCATGACATATGCACTTTTTAAAACGTTGGTCTGAACAGAGAAAAAAAAGGAGAATGAAAAAGAAGTAGGGAGATGAGTTCTTGATAAATTTATTCAAAGAAAATGGTTTCAATGTTCACAAACTTGATGTTTGCTGCTGCAAACAAGTTGAGAACCGCTCAAGGAAGTTGATAATGAATCGGCGTTGGGTCCATTCTGTATTTCGCGTTTTAGATGGTTCCAACTCTTCTACCAGTAAAGAAGCAAAGGCGAATAAGTTATTAGTGCTAAAAATATAATAAATGTTGTTATAAATTGGTCAAAAAATATTGTACCGTTTAGTTCTGTGAGCCCACCATATACCCTTTGAGGGTAATGTTGTTATATGGATGGTACATCTAGCTAAGGTAATGACCAGGCTAGAAGGTATTATTCCAAGATGAAGCAAGCAGATATCAATGGTAGACAAATAGTATGGGTATGACTTAAGAATAAATGGGCGTAAATACACTACATAAAAGATCCCCTTCCTGTTGTGCCCATGAGGGCTATTTATAAGTAAAATGGTGTGGGTTGGTGAGGTGGGGATCAGCCCTTCTTGGGATGTGTCCCCCTGATGGCAGTGTTAGGCGCGGTTGGCGCTGCCACGATGGCAGCGCTGCACCTACTGCATCAGGCGATGTCAGCACTGAGCAAAGGGGCAGATTCCTTTGCAGTGCTTATGGCGACTGGGTTTAGCGGTTAATGTCCCAAAGTGAGACGTTTTGGTGTATATTTTGGACGTGCTGTAGTCTTGGAGAGCGTGAGGGTCCACGTCAGCCCTAAGGGCTGACTCAGAAGAAAGCTGAGGATTGGGCCTGAGTAATTGGGCCGCTCCAGTGCTTGGGCCATCCGGAACAGGAGCCCCCTAGCTTGACAGCAACCGTAGGATAGTGCCAAGTTAAATGCTTTGGGGCGTTACCTTTAGTGCGATCACCTCGATTGATATCGGAAGAGTGACAGTTTGTCTCTAGCTCCTCCCAGGGTATTTTGGGTTTTTGTTCTTCTGGAATTTCTGGCGTTTTACTTGGGCGTCCTTCGAGAAGGAAACTACTACAAAGCCCCTCATCGTCGTGGCGCCAGGAGCCCCCAGCCTGGTGACGAGCATAGGCTGGTGCCGAGGCAGGTAGGATTTGGCGACGTCTTGTTTGGCGATGTGAAATATTTGAGCATGGGCGATTCCTTTTGGTGATTGTTGTAACAAGGTCATTGATGACGATGATTGGTGGGTGACACCTAGTGAAAAGGCTGTCGCTTCTGGCACTTTAGGAGGCTTTCCAATTTTCGAGGAGTCGTAATGATGAGTTTTCTCATCATTACTATTTATTGCAGGCATCCAAGCGTCACAGGGTTCGGCGCATTAATGCGACGCGACTGGTGACATGTCCTTTGAAGTGACCATTTTGCCCCCTTTTCTCAACCGCCCGTTGCACGATGGCTGTGTCATCGTACGGTCAAGTGAGGAGGACTTACGTGTCTGTGCGAGACCTTCTCTTGTCCTTTTGAAATTACCACTTTCCCCCCTTTTCTCAACCGCCCGTTGCACGATGGCTGTGTCATCGTACGGTTAAGTGAGGAGGACTTACACGTGTCTGTGCGAGACCTTCCTCTTCCTCTTTCTGTATAAAAGGGGGAGACCCTTTGTTGGGGTTCTTCCTTACACGAAACCTACCTTGTTGCGCTTTTGCTCAAAGCCTTTGTTTCCTATCCTCAGTTCAGTGTGATAGTGCCGGTCTTCTTTCTCTCCTTTTCTGCAATTCTCAGGTATAGTCCTTCTTCTTTTGTCGTTTCTATTCTTGTTTCTGGTTGTCTTGTACTCCATTTTTCTGCTGTATTGATGGTTGGGTTTACAGAACCTATCCCTGGTCTCATACTTCCTGAACCGGAAGTAGAAATTAAGGAAGAGGAGTTTGATGAAGCCTTTGAGGCACTAGGGGATAGTGCAGTGGGGCCAACGATGCGAGAGTATCTGGCTAGTCGCGCCCCAAGTCATCCTTTAATTCCTGGGGTTGAGAAGTTGCCCCATGGGAAAGTACCCGAACTTTTGGGCTTTAGTGAAGTGGAGATTCAAAAGCTCCTTCCCGAAAGAGCCTTAGGTCCTGTGCTCCCGTATGCTGGTGAGGCGTCATGTTCTAATCCCGGTAGTGGGCGCCGCGGGTTAGTTGGTGAGGAGAGTTCCAGATATGGCGGGCGTCCGCCTGCCGGCTCTAAGAGGCGAAAGGTTGCTTCACGTCGTCGTGTTTCGCGGCGTTCTGATCTCGGAACTGGGCGATTAATTTGACCCGTATCCAACATCAACTGGCAGCGACAAAACCGTCCTTTAGAGTATTATTTCCACCCTCGCCCTTCTTCTGTTGCCCTTCGGACGTCTCATGGTCAAATTCCTCCCATCCCCAAATCTTTCCATCGTCATATGTATGATGAGTCCACAGAGAACCGTTTAGGTAGATATCACCCGGAGGATGGTCGCCTTATAAGGAATGGCGTGTGGGATGCCATTTTTGAAGACATAGGGCTTTATAAGATACCGCCTGCTTGGTGACCTTCTAACCTGAGCTATTCAGATTTTTATTCAAGTTCATCAGACACCTCGGATTCTGATGGTGAGTTAACTGTGTTATATTTTTCTTTTTTTCTTTCGTTGTGCTTGACGTGGGGGGTGTTGGAGGTGACAGGAGTGTTAATAGGGTGAGTTGGACTATCCCGTTTCCTTTTGCAATGGTCTTATTGGCGTCAGTGAAGTTTAGAGGACTGACTGTGTGTTTGTCGCTCCTAGGTAGGACTTTAAAAGACTTTCCAAACTTATGGCGACTGTTCCGTCGGACGATGGTCTTGGGGAGCGGGAATGGGTTGATCCCGTGGTGGCCACAACCTCTTCAAGCTATTCTGACAAGGGTATCTTACGCAACCACTATAAAGGTGAACCCAGCTTTAGCATAACTGAAAATGGTGCACACGAGACGAAGTGGCAACCGGTCGCGGTCGGTGCTGATCGTCGGGCATGTGACGCGCCTCTTATGGCGTTCCGATCACGGTGGCGATTTATGGTGTACAAAATTCACTTTACTGATCAGAAAGTGAGGTTTCCGCTGTCCGAGTTTGAGATGGAGGTGTTATCTCACTTACAGGTCGCGCCTTCGCAACTGAATCCCAATGCTTGGGCGTTTGTCAAAGTTTTCGAGAGTATATGCAAGTATTTCGGTATGGACTACTTTGTACGATCATTCTTATGAAAATGATCAGACAATTAACAATGCTCCAGGCGATGGAGGGGATGACTACCCTCGTGGGCCATCTGAGGCTGTAGGTTCACCTCCTCTTTCTGAAATTCCTGTGAGCAGGGCGCTCCGCTTGTCGGAGAGGGAGCTCATCGACGGATTCCCCAATACCAGGCGTCCTAAGAAGGTTATGACTGCGCATTTCGACCGTCAGCAGTTCATGGACTGCACCCAAGTGATTATTGGCCGTATCCTGGGCCAACAGGAGATTACCCTGGATTTTGAGGAATGGTGTTCCCAACAGGAGGATCGTCTTGTTGATTTGGAGCGGCAGGTTAATAGCTTGACCGCTGACGTGGGGCGCCTTGGCAAAGAAGTTGCCGATGGGAAAGCTTCTTCGAAGTCTCTGTTCGCGAAGTTAAAAACGGCAGAGGATGCGGTGAAACTATTAACCGCCGATAAAAGCAACCTGAGTCAATCAGTGGAAAATTTGAAGAAGGAAAAAGAGATTCTTCAAGAGGAGAGAGATCAATTATCTTCAGATTTATTTGCTGCGCACGGGAACCTTCACGCAAGGGATGACGATTATAAGAAGGCTTCTGGGCAAGTGGAGAAGTTGGAAGAGGCTCTAGCCGGTCTGATGTATGATTCTTTCAACAACGCCCTTAAACAGGTTGTCGTCAGGTATCCTGGTGCTGACTTGACTGGCCTGGATCCGTCTTATGATGTTGAGGATGGCCAGATTGTGAATCGCCTTGAAGGTGATGTTGTGAAGGTGATTGAAACGGCGCCAGAGACTGATGACGATGAAGGAGCTCGCGGCGTGCTTCCTATGAGTAACACGGATAGTGATCATACACGAGATGATGGTGGGCGTGTTACATCAACCGATCCTGTTGTGGGTGGCGGTGGTACTGAAGTCATGATTGCTGGGAAGAATGATTAGGCGCTAGAGGCGGTTGCTTCCGCAGTTGAAAAGGACTCGGCCGTTCAGGCTCAGGATGTTTGAGATGTGCTGGCGACATTCCTTTAGGACTTAGGCTTTTGTTTCGACGCGGTTGGTATGTCAACTGTGGCCTCTATGTTTAAAAACTTATCAATATCAACGAAGGGATTCTCTTTACATTTGTAGTTTTTCCCGCTTTATTTAAAGGACCACATTATTTTTCTCGTTTTTCCTGAGAACTAAGCCTGATTTAAGGGCGTTGGCTGGGGGTGAGGACCATCCCAGTCCAACTGCGGCGAGGGTGAGAACCATCTCGCTTGTTGGACGTTGGCTGAGGGTGAGGACCATCCCAGTCCAACTGTGGCGAGGGTGAGAACCATCTCGCTTGTTTAGCGTTGGCTGGGGGTGAGGACCATCCCAGTCCAACTGCGGCGAGGGTGAGAACCGTCTCACTTGTTGGGCGTTGGCTGGGTTTGAGGACCATCCCAGTCCAACTGCGGCGAGGGTGAGAACCGTCTCGCTTGTTTGGCGTTGGCTGGGTTTGAGGACCATCCCAGTCCAACTGCGGCGAGGGTGAGAACCGTCTCGCTTGTTGGGCGTTGGCTGGGGGTTAGGACCATCCCAGTCCAACTGCGGCGAGGGTGAGAACCGTCTCGCTTGTTGGGCGTTGGCTGGGGGTGAGGACCATCCCAGTCCAACTGAGGCGAGGGTGAGAACTGTCTCGCTTGTTGGGCGTTGGCTGGGGTGAGGACCATCTCAGTCCAACTGAAGCGAGGGTAAGAACTGTCTCGCTTGTTGGGCGTTGGATGGGGGTGAGGACCATCTCAGTCCAACTGAGGCGAGGGTGAGAACCGTCTCGCTTGTTGAGCGTTGGCTGGGGGTGAGGACCATCCCAGTCCAACTGAGGCAAGGGTGAGAACCGTCTCGCTTGTTGGGCGTTGGCTGGGGGTGAGGACCATCCAAGTCCAATTGCAGCGAGGGTGAGAACCGTCTCGCTTGTTGATTAATTTAACAGTATAGGCGATCAATGTTTGCTTTTTATTGAACACACGGGACTCTGCCTCGTTAAAAACCTTCCCTAGTAAAACCCATTGGGATAAAAACGTAGGGAAGGAAAAGAGTGCAGGTGAAATTACATGGTATTTCAACTATAGTACTGTTTGAGCTTGTCTGCGTTCCACGCCCTTCGGATCGCCTTTCCGTCTAACGTCTCAAGTGAGTAGGCTCATTTTCCAGTTTGTTTGCTACACGGTAGGGACCTTCCCAATTAGGGGCGAGCTTTCCTTCTCGGGCGTTCTTGTTTCCAACGTCTGCTCTTCTGAGAACCAAATATTTTTCTTCAAAAATTTGTGGAATCACTTTCTTGTTGTAATAAGTGGCAGATCTTTCTTTTGTCTGGCGATCGTTGTGGGTGGCGTATCTTCTTACTTCGTCCAGCAGATCCAACGCTTCTTTCAAGTGCTGGTTGTTGGTGACCTCTGTCACGTGCTCTCGTCGCCAGGAAGGCTCGCCTATTTCCACTGGTATCATGGCTTTGGCACCGTATGTCAGCCTGAAAGGCGTTTCTCTGGTGGAGGACTGGGCGGTAGTTCTGTACCCCCATAGGACGTTGTCTAGATTTTCTAACCATGCTCCTTTGTGCGTTTCTAGCCTCTTCTTGATTCCTTTCCCCAACATTTTGTTGGTGGATTCTACTAAGCCATTGGACTGAGGGTGTTCTACAGCGGTAAAGTGATGTCTGATCTGTAGACTGTTCATCAGTGCTCGGAACTTGGCATCAGTAAATTGAGTGCCGTTGTCAGTAATGACCTCCCTAGGGATACCAAATCGGTAGATGATGCTTCTCCAAAAGAACCTTCTTGCTTTTTGGGACGTGATAGTAGCTAAGGGTTCCGCCTCTACCCATTTGGTGAAGTAGTCAATGGCGACGATTAGCCACTGGACTCGTCCAGCCGCCTTGGGAAAAGGCCCAAGAATGTCAATTCCCCACTTGTAGAAAGGCCATGGAGATGTGATTGACGCCAATTCTTCGGGTGGTGCCCTGTGTACGTTAGCGAACCTCTGGCACTTTTCGCATTTCTTTACATGCTCGTGAGCGTCACGTTCCATGGTTGGCCAGTAAAACCCTGCTCTCAACGCCTTCTTTACCAGCGAGTGACCACCTATGTGATGGCCATTGATACCTTCATGAATTTCTTCAATTACGTACGAAACATCATTAGGGTTCAGACATTTCAGGAGTGGGGTTGAGGTCCCTCGTTTGTATAAACATCCTTTTACTAGGCAGAAATGTGCGCTCCGCCGTATTAGCTTTTGACCTTCATTCTTATCCGAGGGTAACACCCCTTCGGCTAAGTAGTTGATGATAGGCGTTGTCCAGGTTTCCTCAGTGGCGTCCTCTGGGGGGTTAGAAATGCTTATTACGATGCACGGGTTTGGCATGTTGTGCTGGATTACCGATCTGTTGTTCCTTGGGCTTTTGGTGCTTGCCAGCTTGGCGAGGATATCTGGCCGTGTATTTTCAGCTCGCCTTATATGCTCTACTTCAACTGCTTCAAAACTTCCAATCAGCTCCTTTACCTTCTCCAAGTACCTGCTCATTAATGGTCCTTTGGTTTGGTATTCGCCTGAGATCTGGAAAGCTACCAGTTGGGAGTCAGTGAAGACTTTGAGGCGTCGGGCGCCCATTTCTTTTGCTTGGAGCAGTCCTGCCATCATGGCCTCATATTCCGCCTGATTATTTGTGGCGTTGAAATCAAAAGTCAGAGAATGTTCGAGTGCTACTCCATCTGGGTTTTCAACAATCATTCCTGCGCTCGATCCTTTGGCGTTCGAAGAGCCATCAACGTACAACTTCCAGTTACCAGCTGAAGGCGTTTTAGTTGCATGCTTCTCAGGATGGGGGTTTGGAGTCATCTCGGCGATGAAATTTGTCAAGGCCTTAATAGCCGTTCTTGGTTCGTAGGCGATCTGGTATTCTGATAGTTCTATCGCCCAAGACATCATTCTTCCAGCAAGGTCTGGCTTATGTAACACTTGCTGAATTGGTTGGTTTGTTCTGACAGTGATTGGATGGCACTGGAAGTACGGCCTTAAACGCCTTGCAGCAAAGATGAGTGTTAATGCTACCTTCTCAACTTGCTGGTACCGGAGTTCCGCTCCTTGTAAGACTTTGCTGATAAAATAGACAGGCTTTTGTCCTTCCTTTGACTCCTTGACTAGGGCCGCGCTGATTGCCTCCGATCCGACGGCGAGGTATAAGTACAACATTTCTCCGTGCTCGGGTTTGGAAAGTACTGGTGGGCATGAGAAAGCCCTTTTGAACTCCTGAAAGGCGCTCTCGCATTCTTCTGACCATCGAAAGGCAGTCCCCTTTTTTAACAACCCGAATAGGGGGAGGGACTTGTGTGCTGAGTTTTCCAAAAATCGGGCGAGGGCTACCAACCTTCCAGTTAGCTGTTGAACTTCCTTGATTGTTTGCGGGCTCCGCATTTCAATGACCGCCTTACACTTGTCTGGGTTGACCTCTATGCCTCGCTCCATGAGCATGAAGCCAAGGAATTTTCCCGCGGGAACACCAAAAGCACACTTGCTGGGGTTGAGGCGCATGTTAAATTTTCGCAGTCTTTGGAAAACGCCTTGGAGATCTGCTAAATGTTGGTCTGTCGTCTTTGATTTTGCTATCATGTCATCAATGTAAACTTCTATACAATTGCCGATCAAGTCTTTGAATACCCCGTTCATCATCCTCTGATACGTGGCGCCCGCATTTTTCAACCCGAAGGGCATCATCGTATAACAATAATTGGCGTTCTGAGTAATGAACGCCGTTTTGTCTTGATCTTCCTCTAACAACTGAATCTGATTATAGCCTGAATATGCGTCCATAAAAGACAACATCTGGAAACCAGAGGCGTTGTCAACCAGCTGGTCGATGCTTGGGAAAGGATAGGCGTCCTTGGGGCAGACCTTGTTAAGATCTGTGTAGTCAACGCACATTCTCCACGCGCCGTTTGATTTCTTTACCAACACTGGATTGGACAACCAAGTTGTGTACTTGATTTCCCTGATAAACCCGGCGTCGTGGAGTCTTTTGATTTCTTCATCGATGACCTTCTGGCGATCAAAGCCAAACTTCCTCTTCTTTTGCGCAACTGGTTTTGCTTTAGGGTCCACCGACAAACGGTGGCAGCATACGTTTAGGTCGATACCTGGCATATCAGACGGTTTCCAAGTGAACAAATCTTTATTTGCTTTTAACAACTATATCAGCTTTCTTTTTACTTCGGGTTCGATTGTTTCCCCGATTGTTGTCATCTGGTGATCCGCCTCGCCCAACACCACGTGTTCTAATGCTCCGTCAGGCGTAGGTCTGGCGTGCTCGACTCTGGGATCGTCCCTGGCGTCAAAATCTACCAAGAAGCACTGGTTGTGCTCGTTCCTCCTCCTGTCGGGATTTCCTTCAGCTGGGGATGTCTCCTTCTGCTGGGGTGTCGCTTCTTTTTTTAAGGTAACCTCTGTCATTGGCCGCAGAGAGATGTTGTAGCAACTTCGGGCAACAATTTGATCTCCTCGTATAGTAGCTATGTTATTATCTCTGGCTATGAACTTCATTGCCAGGTGGGGGTGGGAGATGCTCGCCTCAAAGGCTGCAAACATCTTCCTGCCTAGGATGGCGTTGTAAGCGGATGGTGTATCCAGCACTAGGAATTGGATGTCTGCGGATCGTGATGTTGGCGTCGTTCCAAGCGAGAGACGCAGGTTTATCACCCCCAAAGGCTTGGTGGTGGTAGCATTGAAACCTGAAAGTTCACCTGCGACAGGAGTTAGATCGTTAATTGTGAACCCTAATGCTTTGAGACATGGCAAGAATAAAATATCGGCTGAGCTGTCGTGGTCAACAAATACACGGTTGACACCGTAATTGGCGATTATAGCTTGGATGACAAGTGGGTCGTCGTGCCCGGGGAGAACGTCCCCCAACTCGCTGCTGTCCCAAACTATGTTTGGCCTGGCTGGGCCATGGTGCCCTTTATCTTTGCTGATCACCTTTCCTGCAATCGCCAGGCATTGTTTTAGATGCTTCTTCCTGGCGTTGGACGTTTCGCCCCCGCGCTTAAACCTCCAGAGATCATATTAATTACTCCGTGCTTGATGGTGGCGGAGTCTTCTTCTTCAACTCGCCTCCCTCCTCGGCTCGGGCTTGTCTGTGTTCTGGTTCTTTGAGGTGAGTCTTCTCTTTGGCCTCGTTCTTGGTGGGACCGAGCGTTGGCCTGATTGGTTTTCCTCATTTCCGGCGACTTGCTTCGGTCGCGGTATCGCTTGCCTGATCTGGAGGGGCGAGCATTATCTCCTCCGTTTTTTTGTGTACCGCCTTTGATGAGTTCGTCGATCTCGTCCTTGAGGCGCCTGCAATCCTCTGTGCTGTGGCCGCTACTGCGATGAAACTTGCAGTATGGCGCGACCGCTTTGCTTGGTTGCTGGGGCCTTTGGTTGCTTTTGGGATCCTCTTTGTAATCTGTTTGTAAGATAGCGTGCGACTGTCGTTCGGATGTGTCCCGCCCAGAATGGCAGGTGGAACGGCTGGATGCTTGGTTTCCTTTCCTATTTTTCTCAACATGATTCCTTCCCTTACTGATCACCTTTTCTTGACAGTTGGAGTCATTAGCTCGACTCCCTTTGTATTCTTCAATTCTCATAAATTCATGCGCCTTGTTCTTGACTTCCTCTAAGTCAGTAATTTCATGTCGTGCGAGCTCGTAAGCGAACTATCCTTGTCGCAAGCCTGACAAGAGTATATGTACCTGTACTTTGGGGTCTAGGCCTTGCACTTGCAAGGCCTCTTTATCAAAACGATCTAGGAAGGACCGGAGGGTCTCGCCAGAAAGCTGTCGGACTTTTTCAAGGGCGTGCACGGATTTGGGTACGGGGCGACTGGTTGCAAAATGGGATTGAAACTTGCTTGCTAAATCGTCCCATGACGCAATGCTGCCTGTTGGCAGGCTGGTGTACCAGGTAAGGGCTCTCCCTCCCAACAATGTTGGGAAAGTTCGGCACATGAGTAAATCTGTTTCGGCATGGAGTGTCATTGCTGCTTTGAATTTCTGGATCCACTAAAATGGATCGGTATCGCCAACGTATGTGGTGATGTTGGAGGGACCCTTGAAACCCAGGGGTATGGGAGTTAGCCTCAGGCTATCGGTCAAAGGCTTGTTATGCACTGACGTGTGGGCAAGCGTTACTCTGATATGTTCTCGTTGTGGACGAGGCATTTGTAGGGCTTCAACGGAGTAGGAGAGGGTCGGGGTTTGGTGGAATGCTTGTTGAGCATCATATGGTTGTTGGTTAGGATTCAGGCAAGATACTTGAGGTTGTGGAACGGCTGCGTTATGGGGTTGCATGGCGTAGCCATGGAAAGGGAAACCAGCTTGGTGAGGTAGTTGAAAAGGAAAAGCTACGTTAGGCGTGTATGGCCTAGGAAGGTATGGGGCGACCATGGGTATCTGGTGGTCATGGTATACTGACAGTGGTTGACTTTGGGCTGGTAATGGAGGACGGGTGAGATAGGCAGGTCGTGAGACAACTGCTGGAAATGGCATTCCAAAATGGACTCCGGGGGGAGGTGGCTGGTTTAGGACTACATTTTCTCCCTGCATCTCACACACGGGTGCTTGATAATGTTGCAGGGCGATCCTAGCATCGTTCGTTGGCAGCAGTGGCCCTATGGTCTGTAGTGCAGGAGGTTGGACTTCTCTAGCGGCCCGCTCGGCTGGGGCCGAGTGCATAGATGGAGGGGAGCTTGGTTGTACTGTCTGTACGTGTCCTTCTGGCGTCATGGCCTTGGCGTGCTCCGCTCTCCTGGTGGTGACAACCATGTAGAGTTGTAAAAAGCGTCTGGCGGTTGTTTGTTAGTAAGAGGAAATGACCCGTCAAATGGATCTTTGGGTAAGAGAATGAGAATAGAAGTTTATCGTTTCCCACAGACGGCGCCAATGTACCGTTTAGTTCTGTGAGCTCACTATGTACCCTTTGAGGGTAATGTTGTTATATGGATGGTACCTCTAGCTAAGGTAATGACCAGGCTAGAAGGTTTTATTCCAAATGAAGCAAGCAGATATCAATGGTAGACAAATAGTATGGGTATGACTTAAGAATAAATGGGCGTAAATACAGTACATAAAAGATCCCCTTCTTGTTGTGCCCATGAGGGCTATTTATAAGGAAAATGGTGTGGGTTGGTGAGGTGGGGGTCAGCCCTTCTTGGGATGTGTCCCCCTGATGGCAGTGTTAGGCGCGGTTGGCGCTGCCACGATGGCAGCGCTGCACCTACTGCATCAGGCGATGTCAGCACTGAGCAAAGGGGCAGATTCCTTTGCAGTGCTTATGGCGATTGGGTTTAGCGGTTAATGTCCCAAAGTGGGACGTTTTGGTGTATATTTTGGACGTGCTGCAGTCTTGGAGAGCGTGAGGGTCCACGTCAGCCCTAAGGGCTGACTCAGAAGAAAGCTGAGGATTGGGCCTGAGTAACTGGGCCGCTCCAGTGCTTGGGCCATTCGGAACACATATAGTATATTAACAAATGCAAAAGACTTTAAAGTTTTAATGATTGAAAATAATATTGAGTTAAAAACGTATAGGTTTCAGGTTTATATTATTAAATTTGAGCATTGGAGCAACAGGTAAGCTGCAAGAACTTAAAGCAATAAAGGAAGAGCAGTCATTTTGTGAAAATCTCTCTAAAGCTATCTTCCAACCAATATTTATCAACCAAGATGATGGATTTAGATCTCGTGTTCTACATAAAAGTTGTATATCTCTCTTTTATCTTTTTAATGAGGCCAAGATCATATCAATTGGATAAGTATAGCTCAAGTTGTGTCCAAAATACAAAGCTATATTTTTGTTGTCAAAATGTCTCACCAGTTGCTCGAAAGTTCAAGTAAACCAGCAAGTTGGTCAATTTACCTCGCCAGTTTGCTCGATCGAGCGAGAAAACGAGTGAGCACCCTAAAAAAAAAAAGCCCATATATATTTCTCATTAAACGAGACAACCTAGGGTTTTTTCAATCATTATCTTTGGTCAGAGACTTCTTGGGAGAGCAAGAGGAAGAGCTTTTGAGAGGAGAAGGAGGAAGAACAACTCAAGGCTTCACCGTGGATCTTTGTTAATCAAGTTTTATCATGAACTTTTTTTACTTTTCATCTATTGTTTTTGTTTCCATGAACATGCTAGGCTAATTTCTTTTATGTAGTTAGGGTGAGATGAAACCAATGAGTTCTTGAACACTGCTTATGCTTTTTTGTAATTAATATTTATGATTTGAGTTATGCAATTGATCTATTCACTGATGATTTGTTTTGTTTATGACTTGCGCACTCATAGATAAACACATAGAGTTTTGTATGTCAATATGGATATTAGTATCTTGATTTCGATTGACCAATTGCTAGGATTTGTATGATCTATCCATAGATTTATAAATTCTACGACGTGAGAGATTCTTGATCTTATTGCTTGCTCTAGAAAAAGGCTCTAAGGGATTAGGGTTTTGGATAAAGTAAAGGATTAAATCGCCAAGGGATTGAGGGGTTTAATCACCTTAGAAAGAATTGTCAATAACTTAATCTTGAATATTGGTTGCATGAAAGGATAGACTTGCGAAGAAAACATTAGAAAAATCGAATCTCTAGCTATACGCTTTTGCATATTAGATTTCAACTCGTTATTCCGTTCTTGTTTGCGTTCTTGTTCTTAGTTTTTAATCTTGTAAAATCAAAAATATTATTTTTAATATCCGTTTATATTAATTCAAAATTATATTCTCCAAAACTTACAAGATCGGTCCAATTTTGGTATATAAATAAGTTATTGTTTAGTAAATTAATCTTTGTGAAAACGATATTTTACTTTTCACTTTATTACTTATATGATCGGTGTACTTGCCGCAGTCGCAACACCAATCATCTTGATAGTGATAATGTTGCTAAGGAAATCGAGAAAAATAATCTGAATGATGGTTTAAATGACTGCAATTGATTTGTCTGAGGGTATGGCAGCTAACATGTTTGGTAATGAAAAATACTCGAGTACCTCACTCAGTACTTGAGTACATAATGCTTAAAAAAATTTGGATGACGAACAATACTTGAGTACTCAACTAGTGTATCCGAGTATATATTGTTTGCGAAAAATACTCGAGTAACAATGTCCTATACTCGAGTACATAACTCGGTCAACGATCAAATAAGAACATATGTGTGATATGTTTTGGTACGAGGGAAAAATAATAATTTTAACTTTAATAAGGAATACAATGATCAAAATGCCTTGAATATTTATCCAAATATTTTATTTATTTATTTATTTTTATACAATCGTACTGCCTCTCAAGTTAAACTTATAACCTTTTGTAAATTACTCAAATCCTTCTATGGACAATCACAACAAACAATATTAATAATATCAAGTCTCAAAACGGTAAAATATTAAGTTCGTAGATCCTTTTAGGTTCTTTATATATTTATCCCTAATTATATAATTGTTATTGTAATGGCTCCGGATCAATTTAAACATTTTGTGACGGGTTAATTTTTTATAGAAGATCGGACTCGTGAACGTATGTCGTAGAGTTTGAGATCTTGCTGTAAAGAATTTTAGGATACACCACTTCAAAAGCTAGTTCAAATGGTAGGAGTGTTCAAGGCCTTATAAATTTCACATTAGTTGCTCATATAACTAATGTGAGGCTATATATCTCAGCACGTCTCCTCACACAAAAACCCTTTAAGTTTGAAGTGTGGATATTGCAGAGGTCCAATTTGCTTCAATATCCGCATGAGGATATGTTCTAGGGTTAATCAACGGCGCCAAGCCTCCAAAAGATAAAAGGCCAAGTACTCTTTGACAAGGAGCAGGTGCACGAGCTAATTCTAGTGAATAGACGAAGGAGAATTCGTTGGTTTCTATTTTTTTTTAATAAAATAATATTTAAACTTTTTAAAGATAATTAGATGGCGATGGGCTGGATTTTTCACTTTCTTGATGGCGCCATTGCAGCTTTTGAAGTCGTGAATTGCTGCATATCCAATGGGACTACTTCATGTGTACACACCTAAGACGAGGCTGCACGTCTTTTTCTACTACCAACACTACCAAACCACTCATGACTCAAAGGCCAGTACTAGCATTATATTACATTGTGATACGAAAAATTAAACTATAAATCGTCTGTCTTATATAAAACTTCAATGTAGTAATTAAAAAAAATGAGTTTAATTCGGTTCTAAGAAACTTGAACTCCAAGATTTAACAACACAATATAACAGTGATTTGCATCGTTCCTTTGTAAAATGTGAATAATTGATTGATGAGTCTTTTGTTACTCAATTAATTATTTATTCCTTTGACTATTATAGTTTCTCTAATGGATTATATACACTAGTCAATGTTTTCAATATCGAAATACTTTAATATCCAAATACAAAAACATAGCAAGGGGATATTTCCTACAAATTCCATATTGTTTATATCATAAAAAGGATAATCAAATAGTCTCACTCTCAAAATACTGAGTTATTGGCCGTCAATAGATCGGGTCTCACCCGTTGATAAATCAAAGAATGAAAACTATTTAATTATCTATTTACAATAAACTCGAGATTATGAGCAATCACATAACTATAGTTAATTAGAGATTTGATACCTTAAAAAAGAAAAATAATTTTAATCAAATCTCTCCTTAATCCTTTCAATGCGAATGCTAATTCACACCAATATTTTACAATGATTCGGATAAAATCATTTTATAAAAGCCTAAACAAAGCGCTCAACTTTATTTAACAGTTGTGAACCAATTAATCAATTGTGAGAACATGTGATCATGTCCTCCAAGAACATATCCAAATGGTCATATACTCCACAATTGATCCATATCTCAACGTCTGTAAATTGTATGCACAAAGTAATGAACAATATCTCATTTGTAAAATTCAAAAATTGATTACATTGTTTCATTGCCTTACTCCAAGAGCACAATGAGCACAATATCTTCCACTCTCTTAATACAAGTTTAGGATCCTCCTAAAATCCAAAGAAGTAACATTTCCCTCAAACACAAGTTCAGACAAACTCTTACTAACTGGGTCTACAAGATCCACCTCTAATGCTATCTTAGTTTAGTAAAAAACTCATAACTCGAGGTTGATTTTCTTGAGTCAATATCCATTTAAAAAATTGAATCTGTGAAAGCTCAGCTTTTCAAGACTCATACTAGAATATACTAGCATATAATCTCTTGTTCTTTAAAGATACTTGAGCACAAGCTTAACAACAATCTAGTGTTTCTTTAAGATTAGAATGGTACAATATTACTGAAGGTATATCATCAGAAACGCGAAAGCGCATCGTACCGATGTGATGAGGAATGAAGAACACCGCTTTGATTACCTGAGATGAAGCAGCGAGCGTGACAATTTCTCACGTTCTGTTCTCCTCCTCAAGCCTCATGATCTGCAGCAACGCACCACGAACGGTCGCAATTCCGCTCTACGGTTGATCTTCCAAGCTATGACCCAAGGGGGATCAGGTGGTCGTGTGGGCAACCGTTCAGATGATGAACGTCTGTCTCTTTGTGTTTCTGATGTCTGTAACCCTTGGAGGCACTAGAGAGAAAAGAGAGTTTATATACTCAGCCCAATCCAAGACTAACCCTAAGCTTCATGGGTTGAAATCAGTCTTTTTGGGCTCACTCTCACTAAAGCTATTGGGCTTAAGTGAAAAGAGCATATTAAACTCAACTATCTCCCACTTGCTCTTTTGGACACAAACTTGAGTTCATAAACCCAAGACTATGTAGCCCATAAGCCATCATCATCTGATTATACAACCCATCCCTTGTCTCGAGCTAGCCTGGGGACTACCATTTGTCACTCATCAAGGCTCCTGATAATCTTTGAAAGATTATCTAATTCGACGCTACTCCACTAAAAGCCCGAACGTGAACTCCAAGATTAATGACCTTTATAACATGAATATGCATCGCCCCTTTGTAGAATGTCTATAATTGATTGACAGGTTTTCTGTGACTCAATCAATTATTTATTCCCTTGACTATGATAGTTTCTCTAATGGATTACATGCACTGGCCAGTGTCTTTAATATCCAAGTACCGAAACATATCAAGGGGATATATCCTACAAATTCCATGTTGTTTATCTCATAAATACCGATAATCAAATAATCTCACTCCCAAAATACCGAGTTATTGGCCGTCAATAGATCGAACCTCACCCGTTGGTAAATCAAAGAATGAAAACTATTTGATTACCTATTTATAATAAACCCAGGATTAAGAGCAATCACATAACTATAGTTAACTGGAGATTTGATACCTTATGACAGAAAAACAACCTTAATCAAATCTCTCCTTGATCCTTTCAATGTGAATGTTAATTCACACCAATATTTTACAATGATTCGGACAAAATCATTTCATAAAATATTGCAGCCTGAATAAAATGCCCAACTTTATTTAACGGCTGTGACTCCATTCATCAATTGTGAGAACCTATGATCATGTCCTCCATGAACGTATCCATATGATCATATACTCCACAATTTGATCCGGACCTTTATGTTTGTAAATAGTGCGCAAAATAAATAAATAAAACCTTATTTATGAAATTTAGAAAATTATTTTATTGTTTCATCGTCTTACTCCAAGAGCACAATGAAACCAATAACTCCACTTGCTTAATGCAAGTCTGGGATCCTCCTTAGACCCAAAGAAGTAACATGCCTCTCGAACACAAGTTCAGGCAAACTCTTAGTAACTGGGTCTGCAAGATCCACCTCTAATGCTATCTGAGTTTAGTGAAAAACTCATAGCTCGAGGTTGATTTTTTTTTGAGTCAATATCCACTTGAAATAACTGAATTTTTGAAAACTCAGCTTTTCAAGACTCCCACTAGAATATACCAGCATATAATCTCTCGTTCTCCAAAGATACTTGAGTACATGCTTAACAATAATCTAGTATTCCTCTAGGTTCAAAATTGTACTATCTCACTACTCCCACTGAGTGACAGATGTCTGGTTTAACGCCCAACATGATATGCGTGAGTCTATCTTTGCCAAAACATAAGATATCTTGCTCATGCATTCTTCCTTCTTAGAAGTCTTTGGTCACTCCTTAGGAAGATGAATTCCACATCTGAGAATTATAATTCTTCTCTTAGAATTCTCATGTTGAATTTTGGCAAGAGTTTTGTCAATGTAAGTAGCCTGAGGTGATGTCAACAACTTATTCTTCCGGTCTCATAAGAGTTTTATATCAAGAATATAATTGGCTTCCCCAGTACTTCCATACCAAAACACTAACTTAGCCAACTCTTTATGCTTGATATTACCTCCACATTGTTTCTAATAAAGAGCATATCATCTACATAAAGTACCAGAAAAGCTATTGTCTTCCGTTGTATCATTTACATACAAATACACATCATTCATCAAGGTTCTCTCAAAATCAAAATTTTGATAACCTAATCAAAACTGATGTTTCAAGACCTGGATGCTTGCTTAAGTCTATGAAATAGACTTTCACAACTTGCATACTGTGTGTTCCTACTCATTTGCTATAAACCTTTTTGGTTGTTGTATGTAGATATCCTGACATCCAACTCCCAAAATGAAATCTCATAATTGAGACTTATAGCAACTAAGAGAATCTGAATAGACTCAAGCATGGCGTCTGGCAAAAAATGCCTTCAAGCTAGCTTTGAAGGTTTTTACCTTTCTGTCCATCCTCTCTTTGCCTTTTATGTCCATATGCACCTTGTGGGTTTTACCCTTCTTGGTGTCTTTACTAGGACCGAACGGAGTTGAAATACAAGTATTTCATCTCATTGTTCATAGCCTGAGCAACACTTGATCAACAACATCTTCTAGTGCATTATCGTAACTAGTAGGATCAATATCACTCAACAAGAGACAACTTGAGAGTTAACAAGGTTCTCTCCCACTACGAATGTACTGCACTAGACCTTGTGTATTTATAGGTAAAACAAAGAGTGGGTCAAATGATGGATCTTCAATTTCTTGAGGATCCGCTTATCCTTGATATTGTTCCTTTACATGTGATACTAATATTTCTACTAGTTTCACTTATATATTATCATGTTGAATTTCCAATCATGGTTCTCTTGTTTGTTCACTTAGAGATATATCTATCCCCTCTTGAACAATTAAGGGAACAGTGGGTGAAGCTTCTACAGATTCTGAAAATTCTTGATCTGAGATAAATCTCATCAAGAATAACCTAACTTAAGAGCTTATAATTTCTTATCTAGTCCTCCTTTAAGAAAATCATGTGAGTTCTCACTTAGATTATCTTGTCCTTAAGACTAAATAAGAAATCATCCCTAGTTCTCTTAGGGTAGCCAAAAGATATGCATTCTTCCATACAAGATTCCATCTCATTTGACTGCTGTTGTAGGACGTGTGCCGTAGCACCCTAAATCCGAATATGGTTTGATCTGGGCTTGCACCCCTTCCATAATTCTTTAGGTGTCTTTACAACAAACTTTGACGGAACCAAGTTAAGAAGGTAGATTTCCTTCTCTTAGGCATCTCCCTGGAACAACATTGGCAAAGATGAATAACTGAACATGATCTTCACCAAGTCTAGAAATGTTTGATTTTTGCATACTGCAACTTCATTCAACTAGCGCGTTCTCAGAGTTGACAGTTACGAAAACTATCCCCTCTTAAATCAGGTAAGACCTGAAATTACCAGACAGGTAGCCAAACACTTTAGTAAACCAAAGTGTTTTGATTTGAACACCTACATGCTTTTCTGCCTCAAACTTAAACCTCTTGGAAATTTCCAAAAGCTTTAGACTTATAGCGCACTTGGTTCATCTGTCCAAATCCAGAGTAAACATTCATATAATGAAGTACTCATCACCTCTTCTGGTCTGAACGCTAAGTGGTCCACATACTTTAGTATGTACCAGTTCCAGTTGAATAGTTGCGCAAACTTTTTTGGCCCTTGTAGGATTGCTTGGCCACTTTACCTTCCAAATAGGACTAACATGTAGCTGTTAGTTAAAAGATTATTGAACTTTCAGTCCCTCTTTTAACTAAAACATGTTTCTTACTTGAGATAATATGACTCAATCAAAAAGGCCAAAGTTATGTTTCATTTGAAACTTTTATTTCTTTGGTAAAAGTTCTTGTTCATCATCTTTTCCATTCAACATAACAAATTTAAAAAGGGTATAGGACATAGGTAATAAAGACTATTTAAACAATGTACCAGAACAAAACAAGACGAAGATGAACTTCGAAATGTAACTGAGGAATCAATTGCATTGTCAAACTATGTTTTAACCAAAACAACTAACAAAAATTGAATTCTTCTTGAAATCCGGAACAAATAAACAGTCACCCAAAACCATAGTCATTAAATAACTTGTCTTACTGCAAATGCAGACACAAGTTCCCATTTTCAAGCTTAAAATATCTTTGTCCACTGCTGACAGGCATACCATGTTTGAACTACTGCTAAGAGTAACAAACATAATCAGTGATTCCTGAATCAATGATTCATTCACTGATCAGGCCTTAATATACCCATGTCTGGTTCTTTTCATCACCTCTGGGCAATTTTTCTTTCAGTGTCCCTTCATTCTGCACTTGAAGAACTTGCCTTGCGGCTTCTTCATAGCAACTGGTTTGACAACTGATAACCAAGTTATTTTGTTCTTGTTACCACCCTTGGGTTTTCCCTTGGATTTAACAAGACTCTTAGCAAAAACTACACCGACTGCATTCTGTCTAGCAGAACTGCTAGACGCAGCAAACATGTCATTAAGAGTCTGAAGCATTTCTACTCCACTCTTAATCATGTACACTTGCTTCTGCAAGTATTTGGAAAGACTGACAATAACATAGCAGTGAACTACCATATCTGCCCTTTCTCAATCTGAGAAATGCATCTTAGTTTCCTTAGACGCATCCTCTGCAGGTTGCTATGGCCCTCGAATTGTCAGACAAATTTTAGCTTCCATGTTTTAGAACAATATCAAAAATTTGCTTTTCACTTATTCATAGTTGGTACCATCTAGAGGTTTTCGACTCAAAATCATTTCTAAGATATTTTCTGAAAAACATATAAAGCACACAATTACAAACAAATAATGCAATAAACAAACGAAGTGCAAGTAGATTCACATAACTACTCTTGTTTATTGTTAACAATCCTTCAGTTTATCTTTACAAGGCTTACGATGGGCAAGTCACTTTTAAAAACCAAAATTGTTATTTGGGCCTTCAGTGCCATTGCCAGAGCCTCGATAGGAGGGTTAACAATTTTATCAAAGTTGAATGTAATTAACCATTGTTTAATTTTAAAATTATCCCTAGTGTCTAAGCATTGCCGACGATGGGCCGTACAATACTTTACTAAAATTTTGAAATTATTAAGATTTAATCTAGTGAAATCTGATTATCCTTATCCGATGGGGCCCACAAATGGAGCCCACAAGTTTTAAAATTAATTAATTTTTAAAACCTTCACCCATTCAACATTTTTGTTTGAGAATTTTCATAAGCCCTGTCGAATTCATTGTTTAATTTCAAAATTATATTTAATAACTTAGTATTATCGACGATGGGCCGTACAAAACTTTATTAAAATTTTGAAATTATTAAGGCCCAATAAAATCCAATCATGCTAATCCGTTGGGGCCTCAAATGATTATTTTATTGATAGGCCCACAATGCGCTTGGAGGTTAAATTAATTTCTTAATTTAAATCTCCTCCCATAATTATTTAGGTCCAATCTAATAAAATCCAATCATGCTTATTCGATGGGACTTCACATGATTATTTTATTAGTGGTCCTTATAATGCGCTTGAAGGTTAAATTAATTTCTTAATTTAAATCTCCTTCCATTCAACATAAGCAATATTTTCCAATTTCCAAGAATTATTTAATTGAGAGTATCCTTTGTTTGATTTCAAAAACTATGTAAGCAAGAGCGCCGATGAACGTGCATCACTTAGCTTATCTGAATTTTGAAATCATTTAAGGTCCGAAAGTCCGGTCATGATAGGCAGTGTGTGCTTCACGCAATCATGATACATGATTGTGGTATGCAGCGTGTGTTTAACACATGACCATTTTAGTAGACCCACAAATTACTCGCAAAATAAAAGAATTCTCTTAGGAAATTTTCTTACTAATTGTCTTGCTTTTAAACTCCAAAATTAATCAATTTTATTATTCTAGATTTTACCAAAATCATAATAATTAAATTAATTTTCAAAATTAATATAACCATTAATCTAGATTTTGTTTCCAAAATCATAATAATCATAATTTTATTTTACCGGAATATTTAAAATCAAAAACTACGCGCATAAACTATCATACTAGTCGGTAATGACATAATATTAAACATGCACGTATGACATGTGATCATGTAGCAATATGGCACCTTCCTATCCTATATGAAATGTTATCGTAAATATCATGTTAATCGCACATATAATTCATATCATTCAATAAAAGCATTAAATAATAAATCATAATTACTTTAATCCATGGCCTTCCTATTTTAAAGAAAATAAAATAAAATAAAATAAAATAATACAACTTTGGAATTCGACTTTCGCCTAGCCCATAGTATCTATCTCAAGCCCCTTTAGGGTTTCATGGGCCCAAAAGCCCAAAGACCCAATCCTTTGGCGAGAAACCCTAGGACGCGAAAGAGGAACCCTAGCCGTCAGGTCTGCTGCGCCTTCTCCCGAAGTCAAATCAGGCCGAAACTCCAGGAGAAGGACCACCACATAGAGACGAGTGCACCGCCGCCGGAACCACCCAAAAAGGTGGCCGGACGCTCCCTCACTCTCCCATTCTTTGTCGGAGAGTGGCGGCCACTCTCAGCCTCTTGTGGAGGCGCGTGGAGGAGTGTGGAGTCTCCGATGGCGGCGATCCACCCACCGTTGCGTTCATCTTTCCATCCTCTTTCCAACCATATATAGATCGCCCCGTTTTAAGATCTGGAAGTCCTCGAAAATTCTTTGACAGTGCTGACTGCGCATATTCCTCGCGGTTTCTCGATCTTGAATTTTTACAAAATATTGAAAAATACACAAAAATTCCGAAAAAAAAACAACAAGGAGAAAACTTAATCATATGGGATTAGCCTCCTTGTCACAAATCGAGAAATACACGAGAGACCCTAACCATGGATTAAAGCATTTTTACCGATTAAAATCTAAACTTTTATGAAAATGAACTATAAAGAATTAAAACATGAGTATCAACAACAGATACAGAATAAAGGTGTCATATTTTCAAAATCACAAAAATAAATCAATAAATCAAAGCTGATCTAAATCCCCATCACAATCCGGCTCTGATACCAATTGAAGGTATATCATCAGAAACGCAGAAGCGCATCGTACTGATGTGATGAGGAATGAAGAACACCACTTTGATTACCTGAGATGAAGCAGCGAGCGTTACAATTTCTCACATTCTGTTCTCCTCCTCAAGCCTCACGATCTGCAGCAACGCACCACGAACGGTCGCAATTCCGCTCTACGGTTGATCTTTCAGGCTATGACTCAAGGGGGATCAGGTGGTCGTGTGGGCAACCGTTCAGATGATGAACGTCTGCCTCTTTGTGTTTCTGATGTCTGTAACCCTTGGAGGCACTAGAGAGAAAAGAGAGTTTATATACTCTACCCAATCCAAGACTAACCTTAAGCTTCATGGGTTGAAATCAGTCTTTTTGGGCTCACTCTCACAAACTATTGGGTTTAAGTGAAAAGAGCATATTAAACCCAACAATTACTACTACCATTGTGTTGTAGATGTCTGTTTTAACGCCAAACATGATTTGCATGAGACTACCTATTGTCAAAGCATAAGGTATCATACTCATGCATTCTTTCTTCTCAGGAGTCTTTAGAGATTTTCTCTTAAGAAGATGAATTTCACATTTGAATGTTATGATTATTGTTGTGACCCAGCCCACCAGGACACAACCCAAACGCACACGAATCAGCCCAAAACACTTGGATGACTACCTCACATGATCCAAGCCCAGCATTGCAAATTGTTCTGGTTTAAATTCCAATAAACATGCAGCTTAACTGTAATTAGGAGATTAGTTATTTCTATCCCTATTTTTAGGATTTGTTATTTCCCTTCGTAATTTTAGGATTGGTTGTTCCAACAACTTTCGTTATTTGAATTCTAGATTAGGATGTGCACTTTCTTTAAATATTGCAAATCAAACCTCAATGAAAATATAGAGTTGTTTGACAATTTTCTTATCTCCCTCTCTTCCCAATCATTCTTTCTCCTACTACCCCTTCATCCTCCTACATTTTGGTGATTTCCTTCCTGAACTTACCTTCATGGCTGAAAAGACTACCCGCATGGCTCAGATGCAAGAACAGATCACCGTTGTTGAGGAACGGCTAACTACGTTCATAACATCCGCAAATGAGGACCGGCAAACCTTCATGATGCAGATGCAACGCTCCAACCAGGAGCAACTAGACCAAAGGTTCGATCAGTTCCAGCATGAAATAACCGCTATCTTCGAAGCCCAGCGCAACAACCAACCTTCAGGTAGCGTTCTTGGACCAGGTCCAACACGTACAGATCCGAACCGGCCAAAATCGGTCCGCCTTGTATTCCCTCGGTTTGCCCAGGGAGACCCTACAGACTGGTTATTCGCAGTGGACCAGTATTTTGAATATTATTCAATCACAGAACCGGAGAAGCTCCGTCTGGCTGCCTTCCACCTAGATCCACCAGCCTTAAGCTGGTACCGCAATCTGTCCCGCGAGGGACTAATTGCAACCTGGAGAGACTTTCGGACAACCATAATCAGCAGGTATGGCCCAACAGTTTATGAGGATCCAGCAGGAGCATTATGTCGTCTGACCCAAACAGGATCGGTCCGTGAATACCAAGCAACATTCGAAACTATGTCCAGTAAAGTACACGGCATAACGGACGGCCTTCGAAAAAGCATGTTTATCTCGGGGCTAAAACCAAAGGTGCGTAGTGATGTTCAAGCACATTTACCCGAGACTTTCCATGCCGCCTGGGGCCTTGTACGTAATTTCACAGAAGCGGAGGATCGCACACTACGGTGGGGACAGCGTAACCAATCTAACACCATCACTCAACCTGGCAAACCACCAACACCCTAGTCAACTTCCGTACCAATACGGCGGCTCTCCCAAACAGAAATGATGGCACGAAGAGAAAAGGGTCTATGTTACAACTGTGACGAACGGTATGTTTTTGGCCATAAATGCAAACAAGGTTCTACCTTTATGTGCATATTAGTAGATGACGATGAAGAGATTGCACATGCAGAGGAAACAGAGGAAGAATCTATTCCAGACATCCCTGCGTATCCAGAAATCAGTTTCAATGCCCTCTTTGGTCACCACTCCACCAAGGCATTTCGACTAACGGGCACTGTTAAAGGCACAACTGTCCAGATACTGATAGACAATGGCAGCACCCATAACTTTATTACAGAACGCGCTGCAAATCACTTGCACTTACCCATCCAGTCCATCAACCCATTCAAGGTCCGAGTGGGAAACGAGGACAACCTATACTGCAAAGGGATGTGTACTAAGGTTCGTCTTACTCTCCCGAATCAACACGTTTTTGAAATAGTCCTTTTTGTGCTAGAACTTCAGGGCGCCGATATTGTCCTAGGCATACAGTGGCTATCAACCTTGGGACCAGTCCTAACAGACTACCAAACACTGACCATGATCTTTACCCACCACTCCAAACCCATCACTCTTCAAGGGAATACCAGTCTAACACCTTCCGCAATTACCAACTCCCAATTACACAAACTCATAGCCCAGGAACCAATACAGGCCTATCTCATGTGCATGACGGCATCAACTCCCCACACACATACAGACCCAACCCCTACAATCCTACACACCATCTCACCCATACTAACCAATTTCCAGGACGTATTCCTCAAACCCACTCAACTCCCACCACATAGACCAATAAACCACCATATACACCTTCTCCCCAACACAAAACCAATACAGGTACGGCCTTACCGGTATCCACATTACCAAAAAAATGAGATTGAGAAGCTGGTCACAGAGATGATGACAGAAGGAATAATACGCCCAAGTAATTCCGCCTATAGCTCACCGGTCATACTAGTAAAAAAGAAAGATGGAACGTGGCATTTTTGCGTTGATTATAAAGCCTTAAATGCAATCACGGTGCAGGACAAGTTCCTAATTCCTACCATAGACGAATTATTGGACGAACTACATGGAGCATCAATTTTTTCCAAACTCGATCTACGGTCAGGCTACCACCAAATACTCATGGATGCATCTGACGTTCACAAGACAGCCTTCCGCACACACTATGGCCACTACGAATTCCTCGTGATGCCATTTGGGCTATCCAATGCACCATCTACCTTCCAAGCTACTATGAATGAGGTTTTCTCAGCATTTTTAAGGAAATTTGTGGTCATTTTCTTTGATGATATCTTAATATACAGCGCAACACTGAATGCACACAAGGAACACCTACTGACGGTCTTATCCACTCTACGGAAACACTCATTTTTTGCTAAACAGTCTAAATGTTTGTTTGCCAAAAAGCAAATCCAGTTTTTAGGCCACATTATATCTGGGAAAGGTTTTTCACCAGACCCGGAAAAAATTAGTTCAATCACAAATTGGACACAACCTAAGAACGTGACTTAGGTACGGGCTTTCCTAGGCTTGGCTGGATATTACAGGCGATTTATAAAACATTTTGCCACCATAGTTGCTCCTCTATCAGACTTAACCTCTAAAACAGAATTCAAATGGGGAGACAAGGAGTCTGCGGCTTTTGACAAGTTGAAGTTATTACTCACCACAGCACCTATTCTGATTCTACCCGATTTCTCAATTCCATTTATCTTAGAGACAGATGCATCAGGTGTTGGAATCGGAGCAGTATTAATGCAGCATGATAGACCTATTGCGTTCTACAGCAGGAAACTATCCCCGACAATGCAGAAGAAATCAACCTACATACGCGAAATGTTTGCTATTACTAGTGGTGTTGCCAAATGGAGACAGTATTTATTAGGAGCTACCTTCATCATTCGAACTGACCATAAGAGCTTGTTCCACCTGATAAACCAAGTCGTTCAAACCCCAGAGCAGCAACAGTTCCTGTCACAACTTCTGGGTTTCTCATACACCATTGTCTACAAACCGGGAAAAGACAATGCAGCTGCAGATGCTTTGTCTCGATTTCCAGAAGGAGGCACTGAGTTACCTCACCCCCAGTTTGCCACAATCACAGGGCCAACATGCAACATCACACACATTCTGCAGCAGGAATTAAAGCAAGACACCTACGCTATTGCAGTCATCCAGGGCCTTATTACAGAACCAACTAAATGGGAAGCATGGAAAATAAAAAACGATCTGCTTTTTCACAAGTCCAGAATTTATATTCCGGAACAATCCACTCTGAAGGAGAAGCTGCTCCACGAGTTCCATAGCTCCTTGCAAGGGGGACATTCAGGGGTCCAGAACACGTTCCTACGCATCAACACAGTTTTCACCTGGAAGGGATTGAAGAGAGATGTTAGGAATTTTGTCACACATTGTGAGATCTTCCAGAAAGTGAAACCACAAAACCATTCCCCGTACGGGCTACTGCAACCTATAACACCACCCAACACTATCTGGACTGACCTCAGCATGGACTTTATCACCCATTTACCTAACTCTAATGGTTTTAGTGTCATTTTTGTTACTGTGGACAGGTTATCGAAAGGAGGACACTTTGTACCCTTACCAGCTAACTTCACAGCAGTACGGGTTGCAAAAGAATTCTGGGAATCTACCGGGAAGCTCCATGGGTTTCCAAAAACCATCATCTCTGATCGGGACCCGGTCTTTCTCAGCAACTTTTGGCGAGCACTATTTGAACTTCAAGGCACAAACCTGCATTACAGTTCAGCATATCACCCGCAAACCGACGGTCAAACTAAACGCGTAAACAGGTGTCTAGAGCAATACCTTAGAGCCTTCGTACGCGAGAACCCGAACCACTGGTCACGAATCTTGAGCTTTGCCGAGTTTCATTTCAACACCTCCTTCAACAGATCGACGGGTTATACACCATTCGAAGTCACATTTGGTGTTCCCCCTCCGAACTTGTTAACGTACTGTCTTGGATCAAGCACCTTAGAAGCCATAGACACAGATCTGTCACACAGAAACAAAATAATGGAAAACTTGAAGCAAAATCTAAATCAGGCTCAGATAGCAATGAAGGCTTACAGCGCCAAAAAATGAAAGCAATGGGAGTTCAAGGAAGGAGATCTGGTTCTACTTAAACTACAACCTTACCGACAGCTCACCGTCCAGAAACGAACCTCTCAGAAGCTCGCACTCCGGTACTACGGTCCATT
>NW_026897792.1:0-37013 GCF_033153095.1 Gastrolobium bilobum | reverse complement strand
GGACTAAATTGCCTATTTACTCATCACGCCAATGCACAAATGTTCAACATACAAAAGGAGGGTGTAGTTTGTACACTACAAAGCTTCTCAGATGTATGGTTTACACATTAGAATATGCATGTGTATGTACAAATAAGCAATGACCAGAGATTAACAACTTATCATGGCACCACAGCAGTGAACTAAGATGGCTTTGTAGATCACAAAATAAAAGATAACAGGGAATAATAGAGCAGAATTAGTTGAAGCACAGTGCTTAATAGTCATTAGGTCAGTAAATAACAAATCACATCAGAGGAGTTACAACTTAGACAAAAAGCTTTTGCAATTCCTTAGTGACAGAAGATGTTAATACTAAATGAGCACTAAACATGAGAAGGAAATATATGTGGCCAAGCTGAGAGATATAGAAATAAAAAGGTTTACTTCTAATGGAACAGTATCAACCTGGATCCCACAAGTAATTGGCACTTCGATCTTACCATATCAAGCAATAAGGGTAGTCAATACAGCTTATAATCATAGAGAAATTACTTCAATGAATTATAGTATAAAACGATATGTGTAGGGGAAAAGAAAAATTATATTTCAAAGTGGAAACAAGATTAAACCTAGTGTAACATCACTAACATGTTCATCCATTCTGTCGACAAAATTTAAAATCTTACCCTTTCCAAGATCATCAGGATCAGCATGCACAACAACAGCCCTCCCAAGTATGGAATGAAGTCCAGTTAGCGGAATCTACACAATGAAAGTGAGAAAGGGGAAACTCAAGTGCTTTTAGACCCAATTAAACAACACTCAAAGTTCATAAACAAAAATATCAACCAAATGAACACAATACAAAATGAAAGTTAATATTGGAGAACACAAACACATTTGAACATGAGATGAGTCTCCAAAACCACAAATAAAATGAAATTACCAAACTGATGTCAAGTAAACATCACACAATACCCAAAGTTCAGTTCTTTACCTGTCCATCTCTGACAGAAATCTCAGCAACTCCTTCAAAACAGAAAACTCTTAGAACACTTCCCAGGACACAACTCATATAAATTACTCAGAATATCAAAATAAAAATGAAAATAATAATAAGAAAGCAGATAATACCATCAGGGCCTGCAACAATGTTACCCAAATCACCAGCATGACGCTCATTATCCGTAGGAGCTCCATGATCCTTCTTGAGTGGATTGAAGTGAGGACCTGAAGTAAAGAAGAATTCAAAGCAAAAAACATAAATTGAAAGATTTAGGACCTGTTTGATTGTGTTCTGGTACTTTTTTTTCTTTTCCCTAAAACTATTTTGTAGAGTAGTCAATGAAATGTGTGTTTTGTTTTAAAAGTTAAAATTAAAACACAAAACATAAACTGAAATATGTTCTACCATTTTGCCACAAAAGATAGGTATAGAAAGAATTGTAAAAGTTGATGATAACATTGGTGATACTTAATGAAGAGAAGAGTTCAAACCAGTGGAGTTGCAACCATTGGTGGTGTCACCAAAAGCATGAATATGGAACCCATGAAGGCCTGCAGAAAGCCCTGTTATTCTACCAGTTATATGGGTAGTCCCTACATAATCACAATCACAATCAAAAGAGATAAGCATCACAAGCTAAATAAACACAAACTCATAGATACAGAGACATCTTTCAAGACCCCAAAGAGAGAGAGAGAGAGAGAGAGAGAGAGAGAGAGAGAGACCATTTGGGTGCTGAACAAACTGAAGAGAACCTCTGACGTTGTTATCTCCGATGATGAGGGCCACAGCTTTCATAGCTCCCTTTGCAGCTTCCATTTCATATCGGTTTTTGTTAAAAGCTGTTGAAGTAAACAATGAAGATAAAAGAAAACACTAACGCAAAATTTAAATTTCTTATTTTTAATTATTCACTTGTATATTCGTTTGGAAATTATAACAAATAACTATTTTATCATTTATTTATGGGTTTAATGTTTCTAAAGTGAATGCAGATAAATTATCTACATTCGCTCTAAAAAACGACGTCGTTTTGGGTTGAAAAATTAAAAAATTATAATGAAAAAAACTATTATAACCCTGAAATAAATTATAATTACAAAAATACCTTGATTTCTGCCTCAAAACGACGTCGTTTTGGGCTCACTGTAGATAAGTTATCTACATTGACTGTAGAAAAAGCGAACCCTTTATTTATTATCTATCTATTGGGTATAAGTCTAGAGGTATTGTTAACTCTCCCAATTGAGAGTTAATTTTGTATTTTTATGATAAATTTGTTGCATAAATTCCATATAAGTTGTCTTGTTTGCATGATAATTGAGCTAATTGTTGTATATTCATGATTAAGTGCTTTGAGATAACTAAGTATGGAAAATAACATAATAATCCTTGATTTTATGTAAGAAAAGATGACTTGTTGAGTGTTTGTCTTTGCAGGAAAAATTGACGTCAGAATGCTGTAGCACAGAAGTTGACAAAGCAATGATATAGCAATCGCTACAGCATAACAGCAAGGACAAGGGAACAACTGAATTTTTGAAATTCAAAAGTTAGTTATTCCCTAACAAGTGGATAAAGCACCAGCAAGCAAGGATCAAGGACATTCTTGAAGATTGATTCTTATCCCAAAATCCCAAGGGACAAGGACAACAAACTTGTATTCGATCAACAACAATATTGACACAAGAAAATCAGGAAGATCAAGATCTTATCCAATCAAGTGCCAACAGCCCAAGAAAATAGGGATAAGATAGGGCTGCAGCAACACGATTCATGGAATCTCACTCCTAAACCTAAGACCTAATTATCCAACCACTTTTCCTATTTAAATAAGGAGTCCCCCACAGATTAAAGAGGTAGACGAGGTTACAAAGTCAGAGGAATCGAAGTCAAGCCATAAGGGTCGTTTTAGAGAGAGAAAGTGAGATTCTTGGAAGAGGAAGAGCTGCTGGAGCATTGTTGGAGCAAGACTGTGACGGAGTTTTACAACAACATTCGTTTTCCTCTTCTTTTCTGTTTTCCAATGAGTTCTTTCTTCCTTTTCTCTGTTTTGTTTAATTCCATTATGAGCTAATTTGCTCCTTAGGTTAGGTCATAAAGTACCTATGTTGTAACATCGAGATGTATGCCTAAACTTTGTTTCTATTAATGTTTAATTAGTTTTTCAACAAGTTTGCTTAATCTTATTCATGTGTGCATGTCGAGAGATACATATATGATATTGAGGAGGTTGGGACCGAGAGGTTTTCGAATCCAGACCCTTGTTGAATTGTGTGGATTAATTAGGTTAAGAAGTTAACTTGATTAAGTTGTGGGTAGAGAGATTATTCACACCACATAACCTTTGAACTTGAACTTTAATAATTCAGTAATTAATTTGGCCATAGAGATGTGGGAATTAGTTATATATGTTAGGTTGGCCAAAAGCCCCAACATACTTTAGTGTTCGGTTACTAATTAAGCATTGATAGAGTATTGCTATAGCATCGTTTCAGTATTGCTGCATCAGGGAAATTGAACCTGACCTATATCTCATCCATCATCTTAATACATTTGAATTTAGTTTATTGTTTCCTTATTATTAATTGCCTTTTATTTTATAAATCCAATCATCACAATCAATCATTTTCCTAATTTCTTTACTTGAATAACTCACTTTATACTTATCTCCGTGAGAAGGGTTCTAAAGGGTTCTAAGAATTTATTTTTTAAAACATTATTTTCTGCCTATTCTTAATTTGCCTACCCTTTCAACATATTAAATTATAATCGCATCCAACGGTGAAGATTTGTAGTATAAAATAAATCATTTTACCTATTTCATTCTCCTTCCCGCCTCTCACCCTTTCTCCCTCCTCTTTTTTTCTCTCTATCGACCAAGACAGAGACAATTCATTGTATTGTAGAATTGTATTCAATATTTCTCTTTTAAATAATAACATATAATGATGCAACTCATTGTATTGTAGAATTGTAGCAATTGAATCAACAAAACTAAAAAATTGATTAATGAATTTGTGCCCGCAAATCATTGTATTGTAGATAAATCAATCAACAATTTTGTTTTCTTACTCAACCATGGAGGTCTCTACCCTCATTCGCACGATTCAACAATTTAGAGGACCCTGATTCGAAAATTCCTCTTTTATTTATTAGATTTTCTTCATTTTGTCAGTGATTGGAATTATAGGGATGAGGCTGCACCCTTTTTCTATCTCTGCCTTAAACTTGGTTTATGTGTTTACAATTATTGATTCTATAGTAAAACGGATTATGGAGAAAGGAGAGGAGAGAGAAAGGGTGTGAGAGGCACTAAGGAGAAAGAAAGGAAAAAATAGTTTATTTTATTACGTAAATCTCTATCGTTGGATGAGATTATAATCTAATGTTATTAAAAGAGGTAGGCAAAGGTAAGTAGAATAAGCACCACTAGGGATAGCCTAGTGGTGTTGGGTGTGTTTAGGGTGTATTAGGTGTGCAGTTCGATTCCCTATAATGTCCAAAAAAAGGTAAGTAGAATAAAGGTATATAGAATAACATATCTCAATTAAATTTATTATTTCATTATATATATAGGTTATTCTACCTACCTTTTTTTCTACCTACCATTCTAAAAGACCATTATATCAGAATCTTAATTAACATTTATCTTTCTCTCTCCTCCTTAGACTCTAATCTAACGGTATTGGAGAGTAGTAAGCAAAAATAGAATAAAAATTGTAGGTAGGATAACCTATCCAATATATATATATACACATATCAGAAAAATATTTCTATAGTGGTTGCAGATAAGTTCACTCCCAAAGCGATGTCGTTTTGTAAAAAAATATAATGATAGAGACTGTTATAACCCTGAAATAAATTAAAATTACAAAAATACCTTGATTTATGTTCCAAAACGACGTTGTTTTGGTCTCAATACAGATGACTTATTTGTATTCACTGCAGAAAATATATGAAAAAAATGTTTCTCCTTGTCACAGGAGATAAAGTTATCTCTGCCTCCCAAAATGACGTTGTTTTGGGATTTAGAATTGAAAATAAGGCTTTAATGTTTCTATAATAAATGTAGATAAGTTATTTACATTTACTCTCAAAATGACGTCGTTTTGTGTTAAAAATTTAAAACATTATAATGAGAAAGACTAATATAACCCTGAAATAAATTATAATTACAAAAATACCTTGATTTTCGTCAAGAAATAGCGTTGTTTTTGGCTCAATGTAGATAACTTATCTACATTTATCTATATTGATTGCAGAAAAATTGAACCCTAAAAGTAAAGGGTATTTTAAAAAATTTATATTCATCTTTGAATCATAAATTTTGCTAAAATACCTTTTATTTTTAATCTTTAACTCCAAAACGATGTTGTTTTGGAGCTGTAAAAATAATTTCATTTCCTGTGAAGGAGAAAAGTTAATCCTTATGAGGAAGGTTATACTTACAACCTATTTTTGTTTGCAACCTCTTACAACCATATTTTCACCGTTGATTTTCGCCATCAACGATTATCATTTATTGCAAATTAATAATTAATTAATGAGCTTGATTAGCGAAAATAATAACTGTTGATTGACATAAATCAACAGTTAAAATATGGTGTAAGAGGTTGTAAATGAAAATAGGTTGTAAGTATAACCTTCCTCAATCCTTATAAATTAACATTTTGGGATTAACGTTTCTCTTACAAGAGATGAAATTATGTCTTGCGACCTCAAACCTATGCCATTTTGAAGGTTAAGAGAATTAATGAAGGGTGTTTTCGTAATTTTTTTATTATATAAATTTTATCAAATCACCTATCATTAAGTCTCATGATCCTCAAAACTCTGTAGTTTTGGGATCGAAGGAAATAATTTCATCTCTTGTGATAGAAGAAATGTTCATCATGTTATAGAAAATAATTTTATCTTATATATATAGAAAAATATTTGTCATTTTAAATGACATAAAGTTATGTTATTTTAAGAGAGAGATAAACACAAAATAATTTTTTTATTTGATTTAAATTAAAAAAAAACCATTCACTTTCTTTCCCATGATTTCTATTCCTTGTGTGATTGTGTCTATCTCCTCCTTAAAATGACATAACTTATGTCATTTAAAATGACAAACATCAAACCACACACACACATATATATATATATATATATATATATATTGTCTATATTTTAAATTATTATAATGTATATGTATCTGTAGTTCCATATTGATACAAAGAAATTTCTTATATTGTTAAAAGTTGCTGGCTATTTTGAGGAATGTTTCTTAAAGAAACATTTTCATTTAAAAAACTAACTAAAGTTATATTATTATTATTATTAGGAAAAAAATTTTCTCCAGTTACATAAGACAAATCTCTCTCTTGTACTAACAAAATGGTGGGCCCTTTAAATTTTTTCTTCTTTTTTTTTTTTATAAAAAAGGGATCCCACATCGTTTGTCTCAACAACATAAGACAAGTTGTCTATATTATTATTATTATTATTATTATTAGGGTTTATCATTTGTCATGTCAAATGACATAAAAGTATGTTATGTCACTCCAAAATTACGTCACTTTGGGAGTTCAGGGAATTAATGAAGGGTATTTGAGTAAAATTTATATAATAAATAAACAAACAAAAATATCAAAAACTCCTCATTGATTACCCGAACTCTCAAAACGACATAATTTTGGGTGATACGAGTCATATGACATAACCTTATGTCATGTGACATGACAAACAATAAACCTTTATCATTATTATTTTGGTTTCTTAAGTGTAAATGAGTCAGACGACTTGTCAAGGCCTATAAATTGGCTTGCCTTTGGCCTGACTTGACTTGACTTACAATACCCCTAACCTGTTTAATTAGAAAATGACATATGATTAAATATTTAATAAGGAATTATTGGGTTTAATGAAGTAAAGGGCTTAATTAATCGAATTTACGTCACTTTGGGATAAAAAATGCAGTCAGTGAGCTTTTTGGGTAAAAAAATGTGTAGAAAAAATTATCGAGAATGCAAAAGTAAAGTTAGAAACATTACTGAAAACATATTCTAGTCCATTGGATAAAGTTTGGTGAATGAAGGTATGTAGATAGATAAGCTTTTACCTAGTTAAAGTAACTTAACCTATGTAAGTTGTAAAACCACATAAGCTCCTTCATTTCTTTCTCCTCCTCCGTGCGTCTTCCTTCTCTGTGCGTCGACCATTTTGGAGTCAAATCTTCCAAAGAGCATAACTTGATCTAGAGTTAACGAAATCCACCCGTTCCAAAGACAAACTTATGTGAAATTTTAAGAGGAACACATTGGTACCCATATTTTTTGTTGGGGTTCCTTGTGGAGAGAGGTTTTTCACCTCTTTCATTTCGAGTTAATGAAGGATTTTGGGTATTTGTGAGTGCATTAGAGCTTGGAGTCTCCTTCCTCTAGCATTCTATGATGAATTATGGTTAGTTTCCAACTCTTAAACTCCATTTTATTGAAATTTTTGGATTTAGGGTGATGATGAATAGTGACCATCCGAAAATTGGTATTTTATTAGATTAATGATGATTGGTTATTATTATTTCATGTTGTAGAGTTGATCCTAACGTTGTTTTGGAGCGATTTCCATAGATTGGAATCCACATTCGCTTGACTTGGAGATTTATGGATTTTTCACATTAAGGTAAATCATGGTATAGATAGTTAGAGTGATTTGGATATAGTTTCCTTTTTTAAATATGCTTAGGATTGCTTCTTAATGAAAGACATAAAAAGAAATCATCGTTTGGCTCACTACAGAAAATCATGGTTTTTTTGGCTATATGTCAATTTTGAAAACTTAATGGTATGAGTAATTGGAGGGTGATTTGTAGGTGAGTCTTTTTGTTAAACATGCTTGTGGAGTTAGTTCCCGTAAAAGAAAAAATTATAAAATCGTCATTTAGAACACTTTGATAAATTGGACTCAAAATTAAGTGTAGGTGTCCTATATGCGTAGTATTGGAAATTGAAGTGATAGATTAGTTATGTACTAATTGTCTTCACATCTTGGAACTAGGTTGTGATTGTGGTTCTGATTCCATGGACACGAGGTTCATTGGGGGACATTGCTTGTGAGGTAAGCTTTCAGTCCTTGGGGTTAATTCCCCGTTTGTTCCACTAGACTCCGAGGGAGGATGGTACTTTTATATGGTATGTGGATATGACTTGTTATATGTTACATATATATGTATGTATGTTTGTGTGCCACACAAGACGGTGCTTCCTTGTGTGATGCATAAGATGACGTTTCCTTATGCATAGTATGAGACGTGTTTCCTCATACGATATGTTGCAAGATGATGTTTCCTTGCGTAATGCATACTTGTTATATTCTCTGGCCAGTAGGATTTATTATTGCACATATTCATTGATATTCATACTCTTATGCATACATGATTTTTAAACTGTGATTATACCTGAAGTGAACCTAGGTATGGATGAGCCCTCCAAAGACCCCTAGTTTACTGAGATGGTTGATCTCATCCCGTTTAGGGGCTTACATTTCAGGTACAGTAGCTTATGATGCTGAGGCATCACATGGCTGGAGGCCACAAGAGAGCTATTACTTGACATGAGATTTAGATATCATTTTATTTTGTACATGACATGCTTTATGAGTTTTACTATCTTTTGATATGTATATGTCATGATATTTTTTGTGAGCATAGAAGATGTCTATGCCTTGTTGATAGTATATGCATGCTGGTAGTACTATATGCATAAGTTTATGTTACTTACCTAATTACATCTCTTTTGGTTGGTTGATGTAATAATGTAAGTAACACCATAGACATTGTTTTGGAGACCTGATGATTATGAGATAGTTTAGGTCACAGATGGATGGACAATATGATTTATGTATGTTTATGCCTAGATTATATTAAACTGTTAATCAGGTCGAAATTATCCCTGTGATTCAAAATATAGACAAAATGTTGTTCGTTTCATTTTGACCAAAGAGGTGATAAAGATCACAATACATAAGGAAAAAGGAAAAAGTTAATCACATTTTTATACTAGGCCTAGTCTAGTGAATTATGAAAAGAGCTTTCGCATTTAATTATTTAAATATGTTGCGCTATTATTATATGAATGTTAATTAACCGGTTGTAGACGAGACGTTACATGACCCGTTTATAAATAAAAAAACAATATTCTGTGTTGTGGTGTGACTTTAACTATTGTACTATCTTGACTTTCCAACAATTTAAACATACAAATAAACAAAATAATCATAACTTATATTTTGCAGGTGTATTATGTCATTTTTAAAGACTTGATAGGCCAGACCAAGACTTTGTATTTTTAAAAAACAAGTAAGGCCAAACTTATAATATAGTTTGTATCAGACTAACAAGTCAAGCCAAACTTAAATATTTTACCTAAGTCTAGCTCATTTAAGTTAAAGTCTGATTTGACCTGATTTATTTATGGGTTCATTTTTCTGCAGTTACTACAGATAAGTTATCTGCAGTAAGCCAATACGATGTCGTTTTGGGGTGGAAATCATAGTATTTTTATAATTTTAATTTATTTCAGAGTTATAATAGTATTTATATTTATAATTTTTTAAAATTTCAATACCAAAACAACATTGTTTTAAGAATAAATACAGACATTAACTGCAGAAATATTTTCCCTTTTATTTATTCCCTTGAATTCTCACTTATTTAGATAAGAACAAGAATAATCCCTATCGTGATGCAAAATATTTTACCACTCGTACCAAATTGCTTCCCCTAAAAATCGAACCAAAAACCTTTTTTAGGTCCTATCGCTCCTTGGACATTGTCCTACTTATGCTGAAAATTAAATAATCCCACATTATTATTAAAATTAAACTCAGTTAATATTTCAAGAAAGGGAAAAAAAAATTCAACCTCACCGTACAATTGGCACCAAATGATGCTCTTACCGGATTAACATTAATCAAATACCGTTTATTAATTTAAGGATTTAATCAACGTTTAAAAATCAATGCTTTTGACTTATGAACTTCATGCACTCGTAGCGTTTCTGTTAATTGCAGCGTTAAGAGAGGACGGGATTAAAATAAGAGATTCATCTTTCTGTTCTATCTATTTTGCATTTCCTTCCTCATTGTAATTATTATTATTATTATTGTTTGTTGTTAGCGTTTTCCATTGTTAAGCATAATTAGAATCATAGAAATAAAAAGAAACAAAGAAAAAATGAGAGAGATAATAAGCATTCATATTGGACAAGCTGGAATTCAGGTTGGTAATTCATGTTGGGAGCTTTATTGCCTTGAACATGGCATTCAACCTGATGGGACCATGCCCAGGTTTATATATTTTTTTTTCCATATTAATTTTCTCTATATTTTCATGTGATTCAAGAAATTCTTATGTTCAATTGGTTAGAATCTTAGTTTATGTGGATATTGAGTTTTTTTTTTTTAAAATAAGCCTTAAAAGAATGTAGCGATTCCCTTGAAATAAATCTAAAACATAGATTAAATTTCTATGTAACATGTCATGTTCTGATTGACTAGTTGCAATGTTATTGTGATGTGCTTAGGATTTTCTTGTTTCTGTGGGTGCTTTTATGATCAATGTCTTGCGTTTCAAATTTTTGTACATTATTCTGTATGATCATTGCATGAATTTTTGTATTGGATCGTTATAGTTTCGGTCCTCATTTATCATTTTTTTTTTTTAACATAGAAAGCTTCATTTAATCTATTTTCAACTTGTGCTTGTTTTTTCGTTTGATGCAGTCTTTAGACTTAAGGGTATCTGAAAAATTGCTTTCTAAGGGTTCTTATATGTTTTAATATGAGGCCATTCATAGGCTGTGGTTTAAATCAAAGTATCAACTTTGCACATTTATTATGGTCATGTAGTTGACATATAAAAAATTTGTTCAAAAATTAATGGTTTTAATTCAAGGGATTATTTCATTAGCTCCCACGTTTCATGAGTAAACGAAAAGAAACAACCTAAGGAAAAAAAGAAGTTAGAAAGAATGTTGAATTGATATTCTGGTCTTAAAGGGTTAAAGAATCAAGGGTTAGCAATATGTGCCTCATTTCCAGAAACTTGATGTTGATATTAAATTCTTTTTCCAACGCTCGAAACATAAAATCAGAATTGAAATTCCTCAATGTATTCAAAGATATTCCCCCCTCTCAGTAAATATTTTCCATGTTTTAGTTATATCCCATAAATAGCTTTTCTTAATTTGACTTTTTCTGTTATTAACTGTTCATAGGTGAGTTAATATCATTGCATATCCATAAAAAAAGGTGATCTAAAATTGTAGTTAGCTATTTCAGCCTATAAGAATTCCTTTTTTATTCATTTCTTACTTTCCTCTTTGTGCAAAGATATTGCTTGTAGTAAGGGGTTAGCACTCTGCTTAGACTCAGATATCTGTCAAGTTATAGAGCTAGGTATATATATCCCTTCAACTTGGATCAAGGCTGTGCCAGTCTATATTCTTGAACAATTTTAATTTTTTGGTTCTGTTTCTGATAGAGTTTCCTGTTAGCTGATAGCTTCTCAATATCTAATGTCACGTCAGAAAATTTTATGAATGCCTTTTTATTGGCCAACTTTGAGATTTCAAAAGTGGAATTTCTATGTTGCTTTTCCTCACACTAGATGAAAACTTGAAATCATGTGGTTGGTTTGTTGCTTCATTTACCTGCAATAAGTCATGGTGGGGTCTTAGAGTAAAATAACTTGGAACTCAAACTTACTGTAAATTGGTTTATTTCCCCTACTTCTTAAGCTTCAAAATTCTCATGACTTTGAAATATGAACTTGGTTTTTCTAACATATTCTATCTAATTGTTTCTCCCTTTACCTTTTGGCAGTTGGCACAACTAATACTGATTTATATCTGCTTGCAGTGATGCCTCAGATGGTGCTGCAGCACATGATACTGCTTTTAACACCTTCTTTAGTGAAATTGGATCTGGCCAATATGTCCCAAGGGCTTTATTTGTTGATCTGGAACCTAGTGTAATTGATGAAGTAAGGTCTGGTTCTTACAGACAACTCTTTCATCCTGAGCAATTAATTTCTGGCAAGGAAGATGCTGCCAATAATTTTGCAAGGGGACATTACACAGGTCAGTACTCAACTTTTAAATTTGGTCAAAATTTGGTACTTTTTTTTTTAACCTTACAGTGACACTTATTGGGGTGTCTATGCTGCAGTTGGAAAAGAAGTTGAAGAACTATGCCTTGATCGTATCAGAAAATTAGCTGACAATTGCACTGGCTTGCAAGGGTTCTTGGTTTTCAATGCTGTTGGTGGTGGCACTGGTTCTGGTTTGGGATCATTGCTTTTGGATCGATTATCTGTAGATTATGGGAAGAAGTCAAAACTTGGCTTCATCATTTATCCTTCTCCTCAGGTGCTTGCCCAAAATCCTTAGAAAATAGGAATAAAAGTAAAAAAATTGTTTGTCGTTGAGCATCAAAGATTTGTTAACCTTTCACCATGTTATGATTTTATGGTATTTTATTCCAATGTTATTCTTTGTGCCTTGCCACAACGCTTGGTGTTGTTACCATGTGGAGGTTATAGGCAAATCATGTAACGAGCCTCTTGCTTTTGGTGAGGCTACATTAATGATTTTATATATCTCAACATTAACCCACACAATGTATTTGATCCTTCTCTAGGACACAGGTTAATTATGTAATTAGCCTCTTGCAAATGCAAGGTAAAGTTTCCTATTATAGACCTACACAAAGGGTCTGATCCTTCTCTGGATCTACGCATAGCGGGAGTTTTATAGCACTAGGTTGCTTTTTTTATTCCAATGTTCCTCTATGAAGAAAATTCTAGTAATAAATAATGGTACATGTTTATATCCCAATGCTAGAAAAGAATTGTAATTATTGTATATTCCAAGATATAATGTAACATTGCTAGGGATGTGTTCAAATGTTTTGCTCTACATTTTAATCATTAATTCATGTTTCACTGGGCTTGGCTTGTGAATTGTTTACATATCTGTATTATTATATGCCAGATTATCCAAGTGGAATGTCCTTACGGTAATGTTGTTATTAACATGCAGGTATCTACTGCAGTTGTTGAACCATATAACACTGTTCTTTCCAATCATTCTCTTATTGAGCACAGTGATGTAGTTGTGCTATTGGACAATGAAGCAATATATGATATCTGCAGAAGATCATTAGAGATAGAAAGGCCAACTTATACTAACTTGAACCGCTTGATATCTCAAATTATCTCTTCCTTAACCACTTCATTGAGATTTGATGGTGCAATCAATGTGGACATTTCAGAGTTCCAAACTAACCTTGTGCCATATCCTCGAATTCATTTCATGCTTTCATCTTATGCCCCTGTGATATCTTCTGTTAAGGCCTACCATGAACAGTTATCAGTGCCTGAGATCACTAGAGCTGTTTTTGAGCCATCAAGTATGATGGTTAAGTGTGATCCTAGACATGGAAAATACATGGCATGCTGTTTGATGTATCGTGGAGATGTTGTGCCCAAAGATGTAAATGTTGCTGTTTCAAATATCAAGACAAAACGAACAGTACAGTTTGTTGACTGGTAATTTCAGACTTCCCTTGAAGAATGTCATGTTATGAGATATAATTTAGATTACATGGTCCTTGTTCTTGCTTATTCTGTTCTTTCTGTCGTTATTTTAACTATCTAATCACTAGCATATATATACATTCTTTTGTCAGTTTTCTTGTTCCTTATATATTTGTGTCTCTTTTGTTTGACTGTGTGAAGATCAAGATACAAAATGATGAATACAGTTACCAAGAAATTAAGCCTTGAACTGTCAAAATACTTAATTATGCTTTTTTGCATGACAATCTTATGTGGTAAAGACTGTTGTTTGATTATGACTTAGACCTGTTTATGTGATGTGTTAAATCTTATAACTGCTCTAGTTGGAGTATTGACTGAAAACTTCTTGACAGAATTTAGGAACAAAAGGTCCAAATTTTGGGTCTCTTTTTTCGTTAAAAATATCAGGTTCGTCGATGAGTAGGGTACATGTTGGTATGGTGCTGTTAAGTCTTTGGTCTGAATCTTGTATGGAAAAAATGAAAAGATTTAAGTTAAGTTTAATAGTAGAAAGAGTGATAAACTATAGATAGTAAAGAAAATTATTTTTACCACCAAACACGTGGATCAATTGGTACAGGGTTATTCCAGCTTAACCGGTGATCTCGTGTTCAAGTCTTGCATACACAGCTATATTAAAAACTTGATAGGGAGAGTTTTGTCACCCTTGTGGTCTTGCCTGACTCAACTAGATTAGTTGATTGATTGATAAATCAGGGGAGAAATCTAAAAAAATAAAAAAACTTTTTAAGGCCATGTTCAATATTAAGGTGCTAATTATTAGATATAAAGACCTGAATTGACTATTTTGTGAATCCTATTCTCTGGGGTCACATAATCTTTGGAGTTCCATTTCTCTTTCACAAAATCTCTGATCAAATGATTTTGATGACTAATTTCAGGTGCCCTACTGGTTTCAAGTGTGGTATCAACTACCAGCCTCCAACAGTGGTACCAGGAGGTGATCTAGCCGAGGTGAAGAGGGCTGTTTGTATGATAAGCAACAACACTGCTGTAGCTGAGGTTTTCTCTCGCATTGACCACAAGTTTGATCTCATGTATGCCAAGAGAGCATTTGTGCACTGGTATGTGAGTGAAGGAATGGAAGAAGGTGAATTCTCGGAAGCCAGGGAGGATCTTGCTGCTCTAGAAAAGGACTATGAAGAAGTTGGTGAAGAAGGTGTAGAAGAAGAAGTTGAAGATTACTGAAAAGTTATCCTTCATCACCAGCTTTCATTCTCTTCTGTTTTATCTCTTGCTATAGATTGTCCTTCTTTGTCCATTGTTTTTATGCATCAATTTGTTGTATGATGTGCCTGTTCTTATGATTGTTTCAGATTAAAGTGTTGAGATGATTGTTTTCATGTACAATGGTAGTTTAATTGTCATTTTTAATTACTTGTTCGTTCGTGTGCCATTCTTAAAGAAATTCGATATTTAATCTTTTGCATATAGTAATATGGTTGGTAGTTTTTTTTTTTTTTATATAAAAAAACTACTATCCGTTGAATTCCGACTAGTAAGGATTTATGTAGCACCGATACCGACACGGGACACATGACACGATACGACACGACACTCTGACAGATTTCGACACGTTAGAAAATGTTTTGATATTAAATAATATTTTTAATTTATGTAGTGTATATTATATTTAATATTTAATAATTTAATAAAAAAATGAAACTAAACTTAAAATATTCATCAATTTTGCAAAGAAACATAAGATATCCCAGATATTTATATTAAATGGTAATCGTAATCTAACGAATCTAATAGTTGGAACTAAAAACTCAACGCAACGCAACCTTTGAACTTTTTTTGAATTTCTATAACACGTGTTGGAGTTTCGGGGAGTGTCGGGAAGTGTCGGACACGACACTTTAAGATTTTTGAAGTGTCGGTGCTTCATAAGTAAAGAAAACCTTATATATTTGTAAAAAAAATATTTTCCAGATTCGAATTTGTAATCGTCTCAAAAAAACTATTTTACATAGCCTTACTTAATATGGTTGGAAGATAACTAGGAGAAAATAGAACTGCAAGGATGAATTGGCTATTATTTTTTCAGCAAGACAAGGGTAGTTCAAGGAAATTAGGATTAGCATTTGCTGGATGAAATCTAATGTGCATCCAAAAATTCAAATGGTTGCTGACCAGACTAATTACTTTGTTATTTCACTTAATTCCCAAATAGAAACTATAGCTAGACTTCCAGCCATACAACATTCCTGGAATAGATTGGTTCATGGTCTTTATACAAATAATGCAGATGGATACGATACAGGGTACACATTAGTCACAAATTTAAATGTCTAAACAAAGTATTCATAACGTTAAAATTCCAAAAATATCCTTATTATTTTTCCGTTCAAACTCCAAAACTATGTTATTTTAGAATAAGGGGCTTACTTTTCTTCTGTTATAGGAGAACAATATTGTCTCCAATTGACACAAAAAAGTGAGACCCACCGCGGTTTTCGATGTTAGTACATTAAAAATAAATAAATTAGAGTATATAAATAATGGAAAAAGTGTGTATCATTTTGAAGGATATAAAGTTGTGTCATTTTAAGTGAGAAAAAGAGATAAATTATGAGAGAGAGAATGAGTGAATTTTTTTTTAAATGTGTGGGTCTCACCTCTTTATGAGAGTGAAAGGATATAAGGTGTGTCATTTAAAATGACACACCTTTATGTTATAAAAAAAAATAAAAAAATGACACACCTTTTTCCCATAAATGATATAAGGAACAACAAAATAATCACATATAATTTCCTATTCGATCTGTTACTGCTCTCATTCCACAAAACAAACAAACAAACAACACAAGAAATAGATTAAGGTCGTGGCATATCCTTTTTAGAGACGTAAGAATACGGGTTTTTTTTTGGGAGCTAAATAAGATGAATGTGTCAACAGTAGCATACCCGTCTTTTCATAAAAACCCACCCTCAATTTTGGATGAATGCCAACCAAAATAAGTAGATAATATGCATGTTTTAGAGAAATCTGTTTCCGCATGCTTTTAGAGAAATATGTTTCCCCCAAAATTATGTGCTTGCGAAACTAGTTCATGCTAACTTATCAAACATGCAACAAAATGTTGTAAAAACTAGATAGGACCTGCAGCTTCAAATGGTTTAATAAGGACCTACTAGTACATTGATATTGCAATCTAATCAATCTGATACTGGTTTATGATGTATTGATTATCTTATTCAAAATGATGAAGCAAATTCTTCTATCAATTAAAAGGGATGGAGTCTAGCTCATGAAAAAACAGAAAAACTGCAGCAAATTACAGGAGAAAGCTAAGAACAGAAACAACTCATCACTAAAAGAAATAACTAGTACAGATACTTTCTAGTTGACTACAAGATCTACTGCTCCTTCTTAAGTAACTCCTGCATATGCTCCTAAAATATATAGCAACAAAACTGATTGAGTACAGTGTAATTCAGATTAACTTTCTAAGTTTCTTTTGAGTGACATGGAAGTGAATAACCTGTTTAGCTTAAATAGTAAGTGGCATACAGATATATAATGTGACAATGTAAAATATGATGTCTCTTTTTATAAACAGAAGCAATTTTGTCATCTAAGAGTACTTCTGTCTAACTACATATCAACCTTTGTACTTATATCATTATGCGGTTTTGCCTACTTCTTTATGCACCGGTTCTAGAATTTTGTCAGAAGCATATGAAGTGTGTGATCATTTATTTGGGTTCTACTTGTCAAAAATTTATCAAAAAATAATAAAACAATAAACAAATAAATAATTAAAAAGTCTACTTGTCATTGTCCTCTTCATTTTAACTTTCTTCAATCAGAAGATATTAGTGGGATCTAGTATTCAAAAATTTCATTTCTTTCTTCTCTCAGACCACATATTTCTTTTCGCGTGCTATGATACTGCCAAGCAATCAACTGATAAATTGGAGAGCATAAGTAAATAAACAATAAACATACCATGCTACAATAGAACAAAAGTTATGTTGAAGAAAACATGATCCTACTATAACTTGACAAGCAAGCCCTTGAAAATAAAATCAATAATAAGAACAAGTAAAACAAACCCTGTTTCCATAATTAAGCTATGAAGTTTGCAAATAAATTGCTGAAATTACATCAATTTAGACATTCCGATTCTCCTGGTCTATTTCTGTTGACGGTGTGTTTCCATCACAATCCCTGGGGAGTGAAAGTAGACTGTCCGTATACATACCAAAACCAAATTCCAACACCCAATTCCAACACCGAAAATCAAACATGCAACGTTCCAGCAGTTGACCTTTGTCATTAAATTTCAACAATTCTGTATCATCAAAACGTAATGCAATAAGTTCACCACCTTTTGCCATGCATACAACGGAAAGGTGCGTAGGAATCTCAAGCATAGTCCAAGATGACTGCACTTTATATTCTTTCATAATCCACACCTGAGTTTTAGTATCATCGCCAAAATGACAACAAAAACAGAGACATTCTCCCATAGTTCCCAACTCACTGTAAGAAAAGGAATGGTTGACGTCAAGATGTGGCAGAGATATCTCATAAAAATTCTTTTTCTCCAAATCAAAGGCAAGAATTACACAATGGAACGGTTCATCACGGCAAGCCAACCAATGAACAACGTCATTAAAGAAAAATGATTGATATTGATAAACACTCAAGTCGGGAAGATGAGAGCCCTGAATTTCTTTCCATATATTGGTTCTCAAAGAGAAAAGCATCAAACGTTTTACCGTATAAATTTCATCATCAAAGGCTGAGTCAAAAAGCACAGCTACCAAATAATCATCAGTAGATGGGTCATACCCGAAACCAGCTAGGCGGATCGTCACAAATTGATGCTCTTCTTTCCAAATCTCAGGGCACGATAGCTCTCTGTGGGAACCAGTTGATGGGTTCCAAATACAAAAGTTTGGGTATCTTTCTATAAGGACAAACCCTCTGCAGAAGCCACAAATATAAACATCTTTATCTGGATTTGGAGGTAGGAGTGGTGGAATGAGCCTTCCAACGTTAAGCGGTGCATAAACATCGATGGATAGAGCTTCGAAACCAGAACACGCTATACGTAGAAACTTGAGGGAGGGTGCGGCAGATAGCTCGTAATGAGATTTTGCAAAGTGAGGGTCAGAGATGAGAGAATGCCATGATTTGCACACACACTTGAAACGAATGAGAGATTTCACAGGTAATCTCAACAGAATTTCCTGAATCACATCCCAGTGAAGCAGCTTCCTCTCCATGCTCCTTCTTTAACTTTTTTTTTTTTTTTTTTCACACGAAAATAAGGATTTTGGTTTCTCCCGAATGGGTATGATATTTATACACCAAATATGGTACGGACGGGGTTAGAGTTGTAAATTGAAGGAGTATATTGGATTAGAATTTTAAAAGATTTTTTTGAGATATTTTTTTTTATAGATTTTAAAAGACTATTTAGAATTGGAGGGATTTTAAAGACTTTTGTTAAAAGACTTTTTTTATCATCAAGGTTTCATAAGATTGAATTTTAAAAGATTTTAACAGAATTTATAAGACTTGAAAGGGCAATATAGATTTATAAGAGTTTAAAAAATCACATGAATTTTTAACAATTCCACCAAACTTTTCAAGATTTACGCAATAACAACTTATTTAATATATGTTATCTCTCACAAACACAGTTTAAATTTGCAAAGATTATATTATAAGTGCATTTAAACACAGAAGCCTTCGAGTTCTGGGTTTGTGATTTAATATAAAAAAATAAATAAAGATTTGATTTGTGATTTATATTATTTTTTTTTTAATTTTTAATATTAAAAATTAATAAATATTTGGTTTGTGATTTAAATTTAAAAAAATCTAAAAAATTATTATTAATAAAGAAAACAAAATAAAGATTTGATTTGTGATTTAAACTTAAAAATCAATTTGAAAAATCTGTATTTAATTGAATAATATTCTAAATTTATAAGGAAGAAGGATTTTATTTTTGACAACCATTCAGATGCTATAAGCTTCCAACGAATCCAGCCATAAAGACTCAGCCATTGTTTCGTATCAGAGACGTTTTCAAACTTTAGAGTTCAGGTTTAGTTTTCTTTTCTTATACTCATTATTCCCTTTTTTATTTTTCTTTTAAATTTATTTATTTTTTCTTTCTCTTAGTCATACATAATTTAAATGGCTTTAAAGAAAAAAGTCATAAAACAGAAGGATGTAATTTACAATACGGTTCGATAAAAGTCATAAAAAGTTAAATATTTTTAAATTATTTTTTATTATATTTCTGTATCTTACGATTCGATATGATTTACGATACAAAAAATCGGCCAAACGATATACGATACGTATTGCGATTCAAAAATCTTGTGCACTATTTTTTTGCAAACACTTGGTAGAAAGTATATATTTTAATATGACATCAAGTATCCTTATTTATAGATGGACTAATCCACTTTGGTGCCATCTTTATAGTACCATTGTTGCAAATTTGAACTGTGTTTGTGAGAGATAAAATATGTCAAATGAGATGTCATTGCGAAGATATCGAAAAGTTAAGTGGAACAAAAAAAATTACATGATTCGGATACCTGAGTCAAAAGTTATGGCCTTCTGAAGTTTTAAGGTTAAACTGTTAATTTTTTGTGCCACGTGTCAACACCAGAGGCGTGAATGCCTTGTGAGTCACGCCTAACTTAGGCGTGAATGGTCACGCCCAATTTTGACGTGAATGAGTGCAGTATATTCGTAATTAGATTCAAAACAGCAACTTATTGATAATTATTTAATAAAAAACTATTTTAATTTTTTTGCCCATTTTTTATTTAAAAATGTTATACTTATATAAAATATTTTACGTCTAGCCTATTGTGCTAGCTCTATGTAAGTACAAATTACAAGTGTAAAAGGACTTGTTTTTAAAAAATAAAAAGTTTGATCTATGCCTCTTAGTCCGTTTAGGTTTATTAGGAATTCAATATTTAAAATAATAATATTTTATTATTTAAAATTATTAGAATAGCACTTTTATTTATTTTATTTAAAATAAATAATATAATACAGGCTAATCTGTAGGCTTATATACCGAGCCTTGTAAAAGAAATCATATTACCTGCCTTCTAATAAGGTTTTTTTAAAGGTTTAAGTTTGTTCTATTTTACTAGATATAATAGGTTAAGTCTGACTTGATATAGGCTGGGACATAGGGCCCAAATAGATCGTCTGGCCCATTTACACTCCTATATACACCAAATGCAGTGAGAATGCAGGTTGAGTTATAATTTATGATATAAATATGGAATCTTATAATTGCTAAACCATTATATAATTACATAATATATATTTAAAGTGTAATTTAGATATGTTGGGTCGAGCCAAGCTTTAGCTTAAACGAGCTAAGTCTATAAAAAATATTTTGAGCTTGGCTTGACCCATTGGCTTGATACGAGCTAAATTTTAGGCTTGACTTGTCTTGTTTATGAAAAATTAAAGGCTTGACTTGATTCATTTATAAATATAAAATGTATTTTTTCAAAACTCACATACGTTCGGATTGAGAATTGGAATGTCAAAATTGATGTAATTTCAATAAGTCGCTCGACTCATTTACACCTCTAATTATGTTGGATTGAATTATACTAAAAAGGAAAAACATTATAATGTCATATAGTATCACATATTATAGGAAACACTCTTTCAAATTACAATTTATCACATTTAGTTTCATACTTTATTAAATAACCTCTCTTAACTCTCTTTTTTAAGTCAATTAGTTCCCATGTTTTGGTTTTTACTTTTTAGTGGAAAACTATTCTATGAACTATGCCTTCGCATGGGACGATGGTAAGTAAAAAGCATAAAATAGAACTAAATAAACAATAAAATTACATGTACATTACGTATTATAGTGAAATAGCAAACTCTATAAATTAATGTAAAATAGTTCAATAAATAAAACAAATTAACTTATTTCAACCTTTGAAAAGTTTCTTTAAACACAATGTTTGTTGTAGTATTGGCAACTGTGCAATGATCGTCACCTACGAGAAGCTTTAATCCCTTTTTACTTTGTAGAGAGAACATACAATTGACCATTAGTAAAAGTTGGTTTAGGAAGATAAATTCTTACATGAGATAAAGGCTGACCTTGACTCTTGTTTATTGTCATGGCAATGCAAACAACCAATGAAATTGTCTGTGTTCAAACTTTACAGGGAAGGTGTAATTAGAAGGACTCAAACTCATCTTTGGAATTAACACGATATCACCTATGTTATTGCCTGAAAGTATTTTTCCTTCAACAACATGTTAACCTATTTTTGTAATAAGCAATCTTGTCCCATTGCACAACCCTCTTGATTGATCTATATTCCTCAAAAGCATGATAGACACTCCCTTTTTTGAACGTCATTTTATGGTTAGGAAGATCATTTCCAGAAAAAGTGTTAAGTATTTCTGTAGGAAATGCTTAATAACGGATATTATTTGAACCAAGATAAACCTTCTCTTCACTTGAAATTATTGACATTAAGCACTCATTTAACATGCATACATCCGATAATGTTAGTGCTAAGATAGCACGTTCTTGGAAGAAAGACGTATTATCCATATTTTTCGAAAGATTTGGATACCAAATTCTACTAAATTTAATAGCAGATCATTGGAATCATTGGACAAGATTTCATCTGGGATTTTATGATAGAGAATCCATCAACATTGTCACCAACATTGTCGTCACCAACATCAAGAAGCCATTCAGAGAACATTTTAATCTCCATGACATCATTATTAGAATCTTGTGAACGGAGTCGCAAGTTTTTTTTTATCAAGGTCAACATCTGACAATATTGCCATAGATTTGAAGAATTGATTGTTGCATGTACAATTTCTTGCCTTTCTCCATAAGTAATAACGAGCAAGATCTGTCTGAAATCACCTCCAAGAACAACAACCTTCCCACCCATAATTTTTTTCACTCGAGCAAACTGAATGATGATGACCGTCGGATTGGTTGAATTTTCATTATGATATTTAATATCCTCTTTTGCGTAGCTCTCCCATAAACAACATTCAAGTCTTGTACCCCTTAAGATACAAAGAACATAAGCAGTTCAACGTATAAATTTATAAATACAGCAACGTTGATATTATCCCATCCCTATAAATATCAAAAACACCTGAGATTATCCAGCTCTATGACTATCATCTTCGTCCTCTTTCCAGATACCATGTGTTCCTTGGAATCATTGATTCCTCATAGAAATTCAATAACATCTGCAAACATTAATTTTCGTTAGTTGTCATAGATGACTAATAATGTGTTGAAGAAATAGAAGAGGACGTTACCTATTAAACACTAGGGGTGTTCGCGGTCTAGATTAGATCGGTTTTGGAAGCAAAAGTCATCCGATCCAATCCCTTCGGTTTGGAGTTTTTTTCAAATCCGATCCGATCCAATTTTTTTCGGTTTGGATTGGATCAGTTTTCGGTTTTTTGAAAATCCTAAAATTTGTTTCATACTTATTATGCAAATAACATCTTTTGTATAATAGGCTTTGTGAATTTTTTTTTAAATACAAGTACAACAATGAACGATAATATAGATTTTTTTTGGGCAATGAGATATGAAGCTCTACACAGATAAAATTTTGTTGATGAGATGTGACTAGGTTTTTTCTTGGGTTTAGTTGATAAATTAATGGGTTTTGGGTTTAGAAATTTTTGGACTATGATCAGGGAAAGACCCAAGTAGGTAAAGGGAAATTAATATATTGGATTGGTTTGGATTGAATCGGTTTTCATCAACTCATCCGAAAATAGATCCAATCCAATTAAAATTTGCGGTTTTTTTTCGGTTTTCGGTTTTCTATTTATTCGGTTATCAGTTTTCGGTTCGGTTACCGCGGTTTGAATCGGTTTGGATCAGTTGATGAACACCCCTATTAAACACACAATGTCATTAGGATACTTTTCAACATCATTGGATTCCATGAATAAAAAACCATTGATAGGAAGGTTGGCATCGACACTTGGCGTCACAATAGTTCTTAGATAAAAAGTAAGCATGTACTTATATTGCGTTGGCTTAAATTTTGTAGAATTAAGGCCAACACCAAAATTTCGTATGACATGCATTCCACCATCCGCTAGTTGATCTCTTATCCTCAGGGAACCCTGTACAGTCCCCTGAAGCTTACCACCCTGTTATTACAAAAAAGAGGACCCATGAGCAATATTTAGTAGTTATACGAATTAAAAAAAATAATCTGCAAGACAAAAGTGCAAAACAAAACTCATATGTTCATCTATTAAAATCATCTTGACATTGTCTCCATCTCGGATCGATAAAAGTTGTGCTACCTCCAGAGTCTGATAACCCTAACTTTGATCCTCCATTGCTCTTTCGATCGTGTCAGATCATGGATGAGATCAAATCTCGTAACCATTTCAGCAGATATCGAAACACAAAGTTTGGCCACCGAACAGATGGATGTATCCTATTTAATGAGTTAGCCGAGTTAGCAAGTTGGGCTTATGATACGGGATTGACTCATCAGATGGATGTTTCTTTTTTTCATTTAATTTTCGTTTCGCATTTATTTTCAGTTCTGCATTTAGCTTCTGTTTATCCTTTAGCTTCCGTTAGTCATTTAGTTTTTGTTTCTCATTTAGTTTCAGTCTTTCGTTTAATTTTTTTTTCATGTAGTTTTTGTTTTAATTTAGTTTACGTTTTTCATTTAGTTCTCGTTTCTCATTTAGCTTCTCTTAGTCATTTAGTTTCCATTTTTCATTTAATTTTCATTTTTATGTACTTTCTGTTTTCATTTAGTTTATATTCAGGGTATACACTATTATTATTATTATTTTAGCCCAACTTGGGATGGAAAATTTCTACTATTGCTGACTCATATAATTGTTGTTTCTCATTTAGTTTATATTTCTCAATTAATTATCATTTTTCATGTAATTTCCGTTTTCATTTAGTTAACGTTTTTAATTTAGTTCCCATTAAGGATATATACTATTATTTTTTATTAATTTATGATTACTATTGTTATTAACCGGTTAAGTGTGAAAAGAAATCTCGTTCATGGGATTTAAAGCAAACACATGACAATTCCATTTCTCAATTAATTTTCTTTTTTTATGTAATTTTCGTTTTCATTTAGTTTACATTTTTCATTTAGTTCCTATTAAGGGTATATACTATTAATTTTTTTATTAATTTATTACTACTATTATTATTATTATTCGGTTAAGTGTGAAAATAAATCTAGTTCATGGGGTTTAAAAGAGACACATGACATTTCCGTTTCTCAATTAATTTTCTTTTTTCATGTAGTTTCCATTTTCATTTAGTTTATGTTTTTCATTTAGTTTCCATTAAGGGTATATACTATTATTTTTTATTAATTTATTATTGTTATTATTGTTATTAACCGGTTAAGTGTGAAAATGAATCTGGTTTATGGGGTTTAAACTAGACACATGACATTTTTGTTTCTCAATTAATTTTTATTTTTCATGTAATTTCTGTTTCATTTAGTTTATGTTTTTCATTTAGTTCCCATTAAGGGTATATACTATTATTTTTTATTAATTTATTATTATTATTGTTATTACCGGCTAAGAGTGGAAATGAATCTGGTTCTTGAGATTTAAAGCAGACACATGACATTCTCAATTAATTTTCATTTTTCATGTAATTTCTGTTTTCATTTAGTTTATGTTTTTCATTTAGTTCACGTTAAGGGTATATACTATTATTATTTTTTATTTATTTTTTATTGTTATTGTTATTAACCGGTTAAGTGTTAAAAAGAATTTGGTTCATGGGTATGGAGGAGGGGTATTCATCAACCGATCCAAACCGATTCAAACCGCGGTGACTGAATTAAAAAATCGATAACCGAATAAACCGAAAACTCAAAAATCGAAACCCGAAAAAAAATCGCAAATTTTAATTGGATTGGATCGGTTTTCGGATAGGTTGATGAAAACTGATCAAATCCAAACTGATCCAATATATTAATTCCCCTCTACCTACTTGAGTATTTCCCCAATCATATTCCAAAAATTTCTAAACCCAAGACCCATTAACCCATCAACTAAACCCAAGAAAAAACTTAGTCACATCTCATCAACAAAATTTCATTTGTGTAGAGCTTCATACTCATTACAAAAAAAAACTATATTATTGTTTACTGATGTTTTTGTATTTCAAAAAAAATAATTTACAAAGCCAATATATACTAAAGATTTTATTTGCGCAATAATCATGAAACAAATTTTAGGATTTTTCAAAAAATTGAAAACTGATCCAATCCAAACCGAAGGAATTGGATCGGATGATTTTGTTTCCAAAACTGGTCCAATCCAGACCGCGAACACCCCTAGTTTGAAGTAGACAAGTGATATTTTTTATTAAATTATTATTATTATTGTTAATATCTGGTTAGATGTGAAAAGGAATCTAGTTCATGGGGATTTAAAACAACATGTGACATTTTCGTTTCTCAATTAATTTTCGTTTTTCACGTAGTTTTCGTTTTCGTTTAATTTACGTTTATCATTAAGTTCCCATTAAGGGTATAATTTTCTTTTTCATTTAATTCACGTTTTTCATTTAGTTCCTATTATGATATTATTTTTTCGGTTAAGTGTGAAAAGGAATCTAGTTCTTGGGGTTTAAAGCAGACACATGGCATTTTTGTTTCTCAATTAATTTTTGTTTTTCATGTAGTTTCCATTTTTATTTAGTTTACGTTTTTCATTTAGTTCCTATTAAGAGTATATACTATTATTTTTTATTAATTTACTATTATTGTTGTTTTTAATTGGTTAAGCGTGAAAATGAATTTGGTTCATGGGGTTTAAAGCAGACACGTGGCATTTTTGTTTCTCAATTAATTTTCATTTTTCATGTAATTTTCATTTTCATTTAGTATATGTTTTTCATTTAGTTTCCAGTATATACCAATATTTTTTATTAATTTATTATTATTATTGTTATTAACCAGTTAAGTGTGAAAAGGATGTTATCAAAAAAAAAATGTGAAAAGGAATCTGGTTCATGGGGTCTGAAGCATACACATGGCGTTTTTTATTAATTTATTTATTAACCGGTTAAGTGGGAAAAGGAATCTAGTTCATGAGCTTTAAAGTAGATACATGGCATTTTTGTTTCTCAATTAATTTTCGTTTTTCATATAGTTTCCGTTTTTCATTTAGTTCGCATTAAGGGTATAATTTCAGTTTTCATTTAGTTTACGTTTTTTATTTAGTTCCTATTAAGGGTATATACTATTATTTTTTTATTGATTTATTATTATTATTATTGTCATTAATCGGTTAAGTGTCAAAAATAATCTAATTCATGGGGTCTGAAGCAAACATGTGACATTTTTGTCCTATAGTGACTTCTCTCTTCTAATTATATATATGGGTTCGCTTTTTCTGCAGTTACTGCAGATAAGTTATCTGCAGTAAGCCCAATACGATGTCGTTTTGGGGCGGAAATCATGGTGTTTTTATAATTTGAATTTATTTTAGGGTTATAATAGTCTTTATACTTATAATTTTTTAAGATTTCAATACCAAAACGACGTCGTTTTGGGAATAAATGCAGATAACTTATCTGCATTAAGTGCAGAAACATTTTTCCCTATATATATATATATATATATATATATATATATAGATGTTAATGTTTCTGTCAAAGTTAACGTCCTTGGAGCATGTGAGCTTCAAGTGGCAAATTTCTTCTTCCCAAACACCATTGTTGCACCCAAAATTCCATTGTTGAAGCAAACTTAGTTGAGCAATAGAAGGAAAATTCCATAGTGAATTTTTATTTTTATTGCCAACATGGTGTATGTGAGTAGATAATATGGATTATAACAAGTCTAAAATATATTTTCGACAATTTTAATTGTTATTGTTGTTAACTTATTTCTTTTATTTCATTATGGAATAACTATGAAATAAAAAATTTACAATATTATTCATTTAAATTTAATATTTTGTTTAAGGGATAAGATAATATAAATATATCCATCATAGATTTGAAAAAATGTTTACATTTTTATAATTTGAGGATTTGAAAATTTAAGTATTGTTCGGTCCTGGATTGACCGTATTGCTATACCGTGAGGTATGTGCTCAGAGATAGTGTATATAAGGTGTATACTAGGCTTATAGCCGAGGTCCCAATCATTGCGCACAAGCAATAGGCTTATAGCCAAGGGGTGGGTGTGTGCACAGTGTGGGCAGTATCAGTAAATAGGTTCCCAGTGTTTACCTGGGGTTCTTAGGCTCTTATTTATAAGGATTACCTTATTAGGCTTGGACCTTTTGAGCTTCCCCAATTGGAATAGGATTCAACTCCCTTTCTGTTGGGATGTGATCCTTATCTTGTGCCCTTTGACTGTTTAGAGTTGTTGAGATGCTGGTGACTCTATCTCTTAATAGATTCCTTGGTAGGTAGTTGGGATATGATATTCATATCAATAACAGTTGCCCCCCAGCTCGGTATTCTGAGGCTCGGGATGCCGAGGTGTTGCTATGTTACCTCGTATTTGATTCGTCCAAGTTCGTTGGTCTCGGAGCTGAGCTTTTGAAAGCTTGATGTCTTGCGATACTACTCGGAATTATTTTTGCCGAGGTCGTTCACGTAACATTCCTTGATATTGCATGTGAAGTCGACCTTTGATATGTCGGATTCTTCATGAGTTCGTGCTTGGTCCGCGTTTCGACTTCGTCGTGTTATATTTGAGTTGAAGTTCTTGGCCTTGTTATGACTTTCGGCTTTGACCTTGTGGTCGAGCTTTTGTCTGACCTACAATATTAAGACAAACTTGGAGCTCGGAGGTCAGAGTTTGGTTCTATCTTGTCATCTTGACCTTTCGTTTCAGGTTTTTCCATGACGGTTATCACGATCCACGTGTTGTGCGCTTGTTGGCAGTACGTGCATCGTGCAGGGCGCGCCGTATTGAGCTTTACAGAGGTCATGATTGAGTGCATTCAATGCACTCAGGGTGAAGTTCCCTTTTTTCCCTCCATTGCTCAACCGTTTGGAAACCCTTTCATCTTCGTGCCTAGGGGCTTTCCTTCCTTTAAATACCAATTTTTGAAATGGTGTAGGACTTTCGTTTTCTCCTAAGTTTTCTTCCTGGCCATCTCCTCGCCCAGACTTCTCCTCTGTGCTTGCCAGTTGTGGAGGTTCTTGTTGGGTTTGCGTCCTCTCTAGTCATTTCCCAGTTGCTTTACTCACCCTTCATTCAGTTATTTATTTCTTCCCTCCTCGTATTGGTTCACATTTTGGCTCAGATAACGTTTGCATTTTATTTCGGTTTGAGCTGGGATTTGGTGGTTATTTCCTGTTGAGGGGAGGGAGAAATCAGTTGTTTCCTTTGAGTCTCTGTTAGAGAGTTTTGAGGGAGTTTGCCTGTGTTTTTACCGCTTGAAAATGAGTATTCCCAGCACCTCTTCGAGTCCAGCTTATGCCCGAGGTGGTGAGGAGGACGAAGAAGTAGTGAAACAACTGCCTCGATCTGTGTAGTATTGACTTTATGGGAAGGAGTACACCGAGGAGGAGAAGCTTCAACAGCTTCTCCGCGGTCCTCGAGGAGGTCGGCGGAGTTCCCGAGGTGGACGTGGCAGAAAAGGTCGGAGAGGAGGGGGCCGCCAGACTCGGCTTAATTTTGACGCCGGTAGTCCTCCTTTGGTCTCAGACCCCTCATCAGATGGGTTGAACCTTTCGCCTGACCTGACTCCCTTGTCGTACATTCTACCGTCATCCCAGGTTGTCCAGGGCCCGAGGTCCGTTCTAGATCGGATTCCTCCCCTTCAGTTGGATGATAGCTCTTCTAGCCTTTCTTCATCTGAGCTGGGTTTTCCGGAGTCGAAAACCCTTTCTTATTTTGGTGATTCGGGCTCGGGGCGGGTGCCATTTGTTGATCTAGTCAGTAGTTCTGACAGCTCCGTTCCGTTTTCGTGGAGTCCGTGCTCATTGTCGTCTGATCTCGAAAGTCCCAGATCGAATTTGGATGTTTTTTGTATTGATCCTCACCCTTCATGTTCCAGGACCACGATTATAGAGGAGTCCGACGCCCAAAATTGGGTTCTTCTTGAGATCCTTCGTATGCGATCCACGATGTCTCCTGCCGACGTAGCCCAACTTCCAGTTGGAGACCCCAGTGGGGTGGACATACTCCTAGCAGGTGACTATCCGGTGTGTGCGGGACCTATTTTGGACGAGCCCCATTTCTTTTTCCTTTACAGAGATCTGATTACTAAGTTAAGAATTCGGTTTCCCTTCACCGAGTTCCAGATGGCCGTGATTCGTAGGCTTCAGATTGCGCCTTCACAACTTCATCCAAACTCATGGGCCTTCATCCGGGGTTTCGAGTAAGTGTGTGCATACCTCTGTCTTCCATGGACATTTTTCCTTTTTTTTTTTTTTACTTTTTTGATGTATAAACAGCGCGGACTGGGGCCGAGGCTAAGGAGAGAAAGGGTTGGGTTACTCTTCGAGGTGCTCCGAACCGGGGTATTTTTATCCCCTGCTCCCAATCTTTCAAGGGTTTTAAGGACGCCTACTTCAGGGTAGTAGCTCGTTCAGACTGCCTCCCCTGGTTTTTATCAGACGGAGGGGATTTGGCAAGTCAATTTGAGCTTTATTGGAGGCAGAATCATTATCAACAGTGTCCTAAGGACTATGCTACTCCAGGAGTAGCTCTTTCCGATTCGGAGAGACTGGCGGCGTACGTCCTGATTGGTTATGCCCAGAAATTTGGCATTATCGATTTGAGTCGGATTGTAGATAAATTTGGAGAGTGTTAGGTGGTTTGCTGATGGTGGAAAAATATAAGTTCTGATAGGGGACGTTTTTCTGTTCTTGCAGAACACAGATTCGTCCCTTAGTTCCAACCCAAGTGCGCAAGTGCACGCATCAAGTAATAAAGGGAGTATTAATGCCCAAATTATCGTTCCCACGAGGATAGAGTGCTAATTATTGTTTTATACTGTTTATAAAGAGTGAAAATGAGAAGAAAAGTTTGTAAATGAACTGTCTGGTCAAACGTTCCCTACTGTCTTGACAATGTTCCTCAGGAACAGTAGGTTCAACCTGATGGCAAACAGTTGCTTGCTGCGTTATGTATGTGATCCTTCCCGTTTAGAAGAAGGTGAGATAACAATCATTGGAGTTTTTATAAGTACTAAATAAAATAAAATAAAATTACTAAAACAGAAATAACTATAATCAAGAGACAACAGGGTGATGGTTAAAACAGTTTAACAGAAGGAACGGATTCACTGCTTCACTCTTAAAGGGGTTGTTTTCTCTGCTCAAGACTTAGCACCTTTTGGCTTTGTCCCAGTTTCTTTTCCTGCCAACTCTGATTCCTCAGCTCATGGTCTAGATGGCTCACAAGTTTCCATATTCCTATGGCTCCCTTGACTCCAACAGGTACTTAGTTCAGAACCTTAAAATGGACGAGTTGGCCCCTTATTCCTAAGGTGACCAGTAGCGTTTTTGCCATGATATCTACCTTCCCCAAATGGCTAAGCTGTCTGAAATCCCTTCCTTATGGAAGTTTCTTTCTCAGTATGTACCCAATTTCTATTGGTGCACAATGAATATAGCTTATTTAGCCAAAGAAATACAAAAAGCTTCGGTCAAGATTTTTGAAAACAGTTCTTTAAGAGTTTCATAGTTTACCCGTTCCACAGATAGTTCAGCTCATGGCTGATAGTTTAAACATAATTATTCTCAACTGAGATCACATAGACTCGAGATTCAGTCAAGAGATAACGATTGGAACGAAGAGAAAAACACTTATATTAATTTAAAAGACAGTTTACAAAAAGAAACAGAAAATGGAGAAAGATGAGTATTTGCTCGTGAGGAGTCTTGATGGTTGTTTATAGGGGTGTTCATCAACCGATCCAAACCAATTCAAACCGCGGTAACCGAACCGAAAAACCGATAACCGAATAAACCGAAAACTGAAAAACCGAAAACCGAAAAAAAACTGCAAATTTTAATTGGATTGGATCGGTTTTCGGATGGGTTAATGAAAACCGATCCAATCCAAACCAATCCAATATATTAATTCCCTTCTACCTACTTGGGTCTTTCCCCAATCATTGTCCAAAAATTTCTAAATCCAAAACCCATTAATCTATCAACTAAACCCAAGAAAAAACCTAGTCACATCTCATCAACAAAATTTTATCTATGTAGAGCTTCATATCTCATTGCCCCAAAAAAAAACTATATTATCGTTCATTGATGTACTTGTATTTAAAAAAAAAATTCACAAAGCCTATTTTACAAAAGATGTTATTTGCATAATAAGTATCAAACAAATTTTAGGATTTTCAAAAATCGAAAACCGATCCAATCGAAACCGAAAAAAATTGGATTGGATCGGATCGGATTTGAAAAAACTCCAAACCGAATGGATGATTACATGATTAAACCGAAGAGTTTGGATCGGATGACTTTTGCTTCCAAAACTGATCCAATCCAGACCGCGAACACCCCTAGTTGTTTACAGAGAAGGGAAGAGGGGTTGTCGCTTAACTATAGTTACAACTGAAAATTAAACTAAGTTACTAACTACTACTAAGTGATCTCTTCCTTTCGGACTGCAAACCCTCCAGGATTCGATGATGTTTTTTGTGTGAGGGAGGTCCTATTTATAGCTGGAAGAGGAATGGCAAGACTGTAATTCCCTTGGAGCTAGTTGCTTGAATGAGGAGACGAGACTGTGACAACAGAGTGTGAATTGCTGAATGGAACAGGATTTGGTGATGATTAGCCGTTGTTTGCAGGTCTTCCCATGTTTTGCTTCTGTTTTCAGCCAATGAGAACTCTTGATTCTCTGCTCTTCGTGTTTCCTGCTGCTCAGTTGGTGCACCGCCTTGCTTTTTAGAAGTCTTTAACTCTACGTTACCTACAAAGTGTACAGAAGCATTAAATGAATGGAGCAGGTGCATTAAATGTGTCTCAGTCCGTTCCCCTTTAAATATATTTTAAAAGAATATGTTACCATCTGTTCCCCCACTGTGTTTTTATCACAAATGTGTAAAACAAGTGATTTTCATGCTGAAGTTGCTCATCAGATGAGGGAACATATGGTATTTTACCATCAAAATGGGCTTAGATGGAAACGAATTTATGTCCCATCAAACACCCCAAAACTAAAATGTTGGTTGTCCTCAAACAACTCAGAAATATTGTTTTAGTCTGCCCAATTTAAAAGAATAGTATAACAGAAAGGAACTTGAGCCAGCGAGCAACCATGAACTTTTCAGAAAATGAACTACTCTTCATAGTAAACAGTAAGAGGATTTTGTCCCCAGATAAGAGAAGGTTGCTGATCTTTTGTCTCACTGTCACTCATGGGTTGGTGTTTGCTCTGTCCATTCCTGGATGTGATTCTTCTGAACTTGCCTTTCTGTTGCGTTCCTATGAAGTACAGCTGTCTTCCGTTCCAAGGATTCTTTGATGGGTAAGTGTATGGAAATGTGGAAGAAGTGGTGGTCTGATTTGTGGGATCAAGGAACGATTAGCTTTTGTGTCTTTGAACTTGGACTTTTTCTGTTTTTAAGGGAACACCTTTTCTTAAACCTTTTTCCCCCTTTGGAGGAAGGTTTTTTGGCTTTTCTTGAATTCTTTTTAATGGTTGTTCCCCTTTTTCTTTGTTTTTCTTCTGTCTTTTTTGTTCATTGTTGAGTACGCTCCTTGTTCTTTTTGATTGACCAGATGGTGTATGATGAGGGTGAGGTGAGTGTGTGATTCTGTTTTGATCCTTGACAGCAGAATTCATCTGTCTTCAGCAGTACTTACAGCATTAAGGCAAGCTGAGAAGTTTCATTGTGGTTACACCTCAGGAACGCTCTCAGAAGTAGGCGTTTGGCATTTTTCCGTTCCTTACCAGTTTGAGTTCACACAGATCAGCTTCTTTCAAAAATCTGAGGATTAAATTCCCTGCACTGTTTCTATTTTCAAGTACTCAGAGAGAACAAGCATGATTAGTCAGTGACTTTGTGTTTCATGTATGTTAGTTAATCTAAAAGAATTTGGGCAGTCTTAATACTATAACTGAAATGCATGCATATACCAAACATTTTGATAAAAAAAAAGTATTTTTCATTGCAAAAAAGATTAATTACAAGGGAATGGAAAGAAACTAAATTAAAAACAGGATTGAAAACAAACTAAGCTAAGATAAATAGGAGGGTTTCTCCTTTTCATTGTGGAGGTCTCATGTCCCAAGGGTTCCTTTTTGCAGCTTCGGCTTCCTTGGCTTCATCAATCTCCTCCTGTGTCAATGGTCTCCTCCTGAGCAGATCTTGCAATCTGCGAACTTCATTTACAGGGAGCCATTTCTCAGCATCCTTCAGTAGATCGCTGATGATTGCGACCAGGGAGTTGATGGTGGATCTCATCATGGGTCTGCCAGTGCGAAAATGGATGACTTGTTTTTCAACATCCAGCAGTCTCATTTCCAACTCATGAATCCTCCTCTCCAGGTACGTTCCAAAGGCCCTGATGGCTTCTTTGGTTTCCTTACATTCTTCAGCTTGTTTGGAGACGAGCCTATTGAGTAAGAGTTCTGCTGTGTGGTTGCGCAGAGAGTTGGAAAGGATTAGGGAGTTAGCTGCCTTAGCAATTTCTCCTTGGATTGCTTGGAGTGTGGATTTATAGGATGCAGCACCGGCTTCCTTGATGGCTGTTTTTATGGTGCTGAGCTGTTGTTCTCTCTCCTCCTTCTGCTGTTCCTGAAAGGTGTTGAAGGCAGAGGAGAGCTGTGCCAGTCCATCCCTTAGAGCCTGCAGCTTTGCATTGGTGCTTGTCATGTCAAGTTGGGGACAGATTTCTTTGCTGGCAACCGTTTTTCTAACTTCTCTCCCAGCATTTCAATGATTTAAGCAATCCCAATTTGTGATTTTCTTCTATCTGCGATGGGGATTGCTGCAATAGGGAATGAAGTAGGTTGCTTCTTCTGCTGGTTATTGCCAGTAGCAGAAGGTATAACAGGTGTTGTGCTGGGTTCATCCACTGGTGGTCTGGATATGAGGGCATGGTCACAGCTTGTTCCTCCATCAGTGGAGGAATTGTCATCCCTTCTTCTTCTGCCAAAGCTCTGGCAAGAGCTTCGTCCCCAGATGTATCGGGACAGATGACAGGAAATGACAGAGGGCCCACCAGATTGATCTGCCTGGGGCCTGTTGTCTTTGCTTTCTTCTTAGGGGGTTCTATGAGAATCCCCTTTCCTTTGTCATTTTTCTTCTGTGGCAGAGCCTCTTGCTCAGCCATTAATGTCTCTGCAGTAGATGCTGCTTCTTTGTCTTTCTGTCCCTCTCCTTGTTGTTGCCTAGGAGAGGGTTGTGGGGTGATTTGTTGCAGTGGAGAGTGAGCAGGTGGTGGGGATGGAATGTCAGAAAATGTAGAGTCTGAGCTGCTTGGGGACGTCTCATTTGCAGCTGGTTTTGGTGCTGACATTCTGCCAGCCTTCAGCCTTTTTTCAAAAGGCTCATTGTCTTCACTCTCCTGGTCATGGAGGGTGATAGGCTTTGCAGAGGATGCTCCTTCTGGCCTATTGCTGTTGATGACCCTCTTTATCCTCTGACTTGAACGTTCCCCCTTTCTTGGGGGAGGTTTGGCAAGAGATTTCTTCTTGCCCTGCTTGCCATCAGTAGCAACAGGGGCATCCTTCTTCACCTTGGTAGGAGGAGGGATGGTTCTTCTGGCCGGAACGTGGCCAGAGGAAGAGGATTTTGTAGGAGTGGTCTTGGTGGTCTTCTTCAGTTAGGCCACAGATGTTTCCTCCTCACTATCTCTGGTGGAGGAACGTCTGAGATTGGCAGGAATAGGTTGGGTGGTGTCAATGTAGGTGCTTTTAAGACCGTTCCAGGTCTTAGCATCAATGATAGATGCCACCTTCATGGTGTCATCTGGGTGTTCCTCTACACCAGCTCTCCAGTAGAGTTTGGTGATGAGGCAGGGGAGGAAGACCTTAGTCTTCCTTATGTCCCTCTGCAAGCTGTTGTAGATGAGGGTTAATGCATCAAATTTGAACTTCAAGTCCCCAGCTAGCAGAGGCTTCATGAGAGGTGGGGGTGATGTTGGAGTTGGCAAACAGTGCCCAAAACCTGGCTATGTCTTTCATGCTCCCCTTGTAGAGGGACCCTTTGTAGTAGTTGGGATTGTCCAGGGCTACTGTCTGCTTCAGATTCCTTTGAAAAGTGTACTCCTCCCTACTATCCAAATACTTCTGGTACGGACAATTGGTGACGGTGGGAAGGTGGAGTACTTCCTGGACATCAGCGGGGGAAAATGATACTTGTTTCCCCCTCATTGTGACCACATCAGGTGCCTCCTCTTCGGGCAGCTTTCTCGTCTGGTATAGGAATTCTCCCACCCAATTCAAGTTCAACTCACGGTCGTCAGTTGCGAAAAGCAACCACCAAAGTTTGTCTAGTGATTTCTTCACAAATGGAGGCAGAACCACTTTGTCCTGATGTAGAGAAATATTCCTTTCTGGGTACAGAATGATGGTGGGTTCAGTGAGCTCTGGTTCTTCGCCGGGTTGGCTACAGGGATCACTTTAAATGAGAGCTTAGTCATTTTGTTCAGAAAGGGAGTTAGGGCACAAATGCAGGATGGATAAAAGGGATCTGAGTTGAATGGAAGTAGTAGAACTTGAAGAAATCAAAGACCGAGTTTAAATAGACTATGGGGGAGAAAATGAAAGGTTTCTGGGACGTGGAGGTTAAGGAGAGGAGGTTGAAGAGGTAGTGGAATGGGGACGTTACAAAACGAGTGGTCAGCAATAGGTGATCAGTTACTGATGGGATGAGTGTGAGAAGATGGAACGATTTAGGTCAAGACGTGGGAGAGAGGGAAAAGGAAAGGGTGCAATTGTCTTAATGGTTAAGGAGACGGTTGCTTTTTCTGCTCCCGTTTCCAAGAATTGCATTGAATGCAAAGTGGATATGGCTGCGTATCTTTTTAAGTGACTCAGCAGGGACAGGTGTCCCAGTCACTCTTATCTCCTAACCCAGCGAACGTTCCCTTTGTCTTTTCCTAACTAATAAATAAATAACTAACTGAAATAAATAATAAGAAGATATGCAATAGTGAGTACTAAGTAAGGAAAAGGGGACGTACTAACCTATCACCTATTATTTAATAAATCTAAATGAACATATAACAAAACATATAAGTACATCTATATATATATATATATATATAATTTTTTTATTGGGATTGTGTGGTCAGGGACCACCCCAAAACTACGTTCTTGGAACGTACTTTATTTGGACTTTTTGGAGAGGAACATCAGACGTTCCCTCCTTTTTGGAAGCTTTGTGGTTATGGA
>NW_026897791.1:0-36720 GCF_033153095.1 Gastrolobium bilobum | reverse complement strand
TGAGGCCATGTAAGGCGGCCTGGGACTTTTGGCCCTGCTTCCGAGTAGAGTAGGAAATGGAAGACGGCAGGTGCCCATGAGGCCATGGAAGACGCATGAGACTTTTGGCCCTGCTTCCGAGTAGGAAATGAGCAGGTGCCCATGAGGCCATAGGAGACGGCATGGGACTTTTGGCCCTGCTTCCGAGTAGGAAATGAGCAGGTGCCCATGAGGCCATGGAAGGTGGCATGGGACTTTTGGCCCTGCTTCCGAGTAGGAAATGATCAGGTGCCCATGAGGCCATGGAAGGCGGCATGGGACTTTTGGTCTGTCTGACATATACATTTATGAGAATCTTGCTTTATTGAATTCAAAAGTTAAACTACCCAATATTCATCATCTACTGAACATAATAAATATAAACTCCTATACGAAACGTAATTCTGAATTTTCTTAACTTAAACAAAGCTTTAATAATTAACCTAACATATTACCTACTCTACCAACGACTATACATGCTCGTTGGTTTCCTTCTTCTGATCATTGGTCTGAATTCTTCAACTGAAATACCTTTTGAGCTTGCCCGCGTTCCAATATCGTGGGATAGCTTTCCCATCCAAATGCTCTATTTGATAAACTCCTGTATGTGTGGCTTTTGTTACTCGGTATGGACCTTCCCAATTGGCTGCTAACTTCCCATCTCTTGCATTCTTATTTCCCACATCTGCCCGCCTGAGCACCAAATCTCCTACTTGAAATGTTCGCTTCACCACTGTTCTATTGTATCTTGTCGCTGCTCGCTGCTTGGATGCCATTTCAACGATTGCTGTTTTGTCTCTTTCTTCCTCCAGCAACTGCATATCAATCTTCATCAACTTCCTTCTCCATGATGGTACCCCATTATCAGTTATGATTATAGCTTACCAAACCTGCAGCTATTTTCCCAATGAAAAACTTCTGGACTTTCCGAGCAGTTATGGTGGCGACGGGTTCTGCCTCTATCCACTTGGTGAAGTAATCTGCTGCCACTATCAGGTATTTCACTCCTCCGGCTGCTCTAGGAAACAGACCTAGCAGGTCCATTCCCCATTTAAAAATTCTGAACAACTCTTCGGGAGGAGCTTGATATACATTAGAAAACTTCTGACACTGTTCACATCTGCGTACATGTTTTTTAGCATCTTCTCCCATTGTTGGCCAAAAATATCCTGCTCGTATAGCTTTTTTGGCTAACGACTTCCCTCCTAGATGATGTCCATTGATCCCCTCGTGTATTTCCTCTAACACGTATTCCGTGTTTGGTGGAGCTATGCATTTCAACAAAGGAGAATTTATCCCTCTTCTATACAACTGTCCTTCTATCCTGACAAACCAAGCCGTTCTTCTCCTAAGCCGACTTGCTTCCATTTTTTCTCCGGGCTCCTTTCCTTTTTCCAAATACTCTATAATTGGGCTTCTCCAATCCACCTCTTCGACCATCCACACCACACTCGGAGCTCGAATATTTGCTGTATAATGGTCTTCAAATTTCCTGAGGCTTTAGTGCTCGCCAGCTTTGACAACACATCTGCTCTAACATTACCGTTTCTACGAATGTGCTCTACTCGGATCTCCCTAAATTCTTTCATCAACTCCTGTACCCTTGCCAAATATTTAATCATAATCTCCCCTCGAGCTTGGTATACTCCGCTAATTTGCGAAGTTGCTAATTGGGAATCGCTATACACCTCTAGGAGCTCGGCTCCGAGCTCCTTTGCCAAAACCAAACCGGTAATCATTGCTTCATACTCTACTTGATTATTACTCGTGGGAAACTCCAATGCCAGCGAATGTTCTACGGCCACTCCATCCGGGTTCTCTATTATAACCCCTACCCCACTGCCTCTTTTGTTGGACGACCCGTCCACAAACAACTTCCACCAAACATTTTCTTGCTTCCCTCTGGGTTGTGTCATCTCTACCACGAAATCGGCTAAAGCTTTTGCTTTGATCGCGTTGCGCGCTTCAAAATGAATGCCAAATTCAGATAACTCCACTGCCCACGCTACCATCCAACCTGCGAGGTCTGGCTTATGCAACATTTGCCTTATTGGCTGATTAGTCCGAACAACCACTTGATGACATTGGAAATACTGACGAAGCCTCCTTGCTGTAATCAACAGTGTAAATGCAATTTTCTCTACATGCTGATATCTTGTTTCTGCTCCTTGTAACACCTTGCTTATAAAGTATACCGGTTGTTGTTTCCCATCTTTCCCTTCTCGGACGAGAACTGAACTAACAGCCTCCTGTGACACAGATAAATATAAGTATAACACTTCACCTGGTTCCGTGTTTCCTAAGATTGGCGGCGAAGCCAACATCTCTTTGAAGCGCTGAAATGCTATCTCACATTCCTCCGTCCATGCAAAATTACTTCTCTTCTTTAGAAGTTGAAATAGTGGCAAAGACACCTGTGCAGACTTGGCCAAAAATCTGGACAAAGCTGTTATTCGCCCGTTCAACTTTTGGACTTCTTTAATATTCTCTGGGCTTTTCATTTCCATCACTGCTCTACACTTGTCTGGGTTAGCTTCAATTCTCCTTTCTGTTAACAGGAAATCCAAAAACTTTCCGGCTGGAACCCCGAAAGCGCACTTACTTGGGTTTAAGCGCATATTATGCTTCCTAACCTGCTCAAACACCGCCTGCAAGTCTTGTAAATGTGTCTTACCGTCCCCCGACTTCACAATCATATCATCCATGTATACTTCCAACGTTCTACCCATTTGTGCCTTAAACACTTTGTTCATCATTCTCATGTACGTCGCTCCTGCATTCTTTAATCCAAATGGCATGACATTATAACAATACACTGCATTATCAGTTATGAACGCTGTTTTTTCTTGATCTTCCTTCCATAACCGTATCTGATTATACCCGGAATATGCATCCATAAATGACAACACTTTGTACCCAGAGGCTCTGTCTACTAAATGATCAATACTTGGTAAAGGAAATGGGTCTTTAGGACACTTTATTCAAGTCTGTATAATCTGTACATATTCTCCACTTCCCATCTGGCTTCCTTATCAGCACCGGGTTGGCTAGCCACGTAGCATATTCTATTTCTCTAATAAACCCTGCTTCCAAAAGCTCTTGTGTCTTTTCTTCAATGGCCCTCCTCCTTTCTAAACAAAATCTCTGTTTCTTCTGCACTACCGGCTTTGCTCCTGGGGTCATTGCCAAGCGACGACAAGACAATGCCGGATCCATACCGGGCATATCTGAAGGTTTCCATGCAAACAAATCAGCATTCTTTTTCAACAAATACTTCAAACTCTCTGCCACCTCGGGCTCCAACTCGGACCCTATCTTAGTACACTGCTGTGGAGATATCCCTAATTGAACTTCTTCCATTGCACCGGCGGGTTCCGGGCTGTCCGCCTTGTCCTCCTCCCGAGGGTCCATCTCCACCACCATTACTTGTTCTTCTTTCTTTCCTTCTTCTCTTTGTACATTTTCTTCTTTGGCTTGTTGTGGTGGTTCCACAATATTTTTCTCCTTACCTGCTTGTGGAACTCGTAGACTCATATTATAACAACTCTGAGCAACCACTTGGTCCGCCTTTGTCGTAGCTACTGACTCATCTTTGGCCACAAATTTCATAGCCAACTGATCAATCGACAAGAAGATTTTAAACTTCTTCATAAATGGCCGCCCCAAGATAACATTGTACGTTGAGCTCAATTCTACTACTGCAAACATCAAAGTGACCGTTTTGTGCGCGGGCGCCTTGCCTAACGTCATCCTTAATGGGATATATCCCAATGGCTTAATTTTATATTTGCTTTTGAGAAGATTTAAATTCTTCCAAATCAATATACTTTCTGATTCTTTCTAGCAAATCTTCCTTTGTAGCCAGAGCCTTTTTGGCTAACGAGTTGGCAATTCCTCCGGGTTGTAATCCAGTAGTGAACAACAACAGGTACGTTTGATTTTCTAAACCCTTAACTTGTCTTGCTTCTGCCTGAAAACGTTCATAATAATCTCGCAACTTTTCTCCGGACTTTTGTCTTACTCCGCACAAATTTTGCGTTGTTTTAGGCTGGCGTCCGCAATCACGAACTGTTGTGTTAAGTCCACCCAACTTTCTATGGAGTTATCTGGTAAAGCCGTAAACCACTCCAAAGCCTGTTTTCTCAAAAACACAGGAAATGTTCGACACAACAATGAATCTGATTCGCCACACAAGGACATTGATGCCCGGAACACGGTCACGAACTCCTTTGGGTCTGAACTTCCATCATACGCCTTCATGTCACTTGGTTGCTTAAACCAAACCCCATTTGTCTATTGCCATAATGAGGACCCCAGCCTTCTGCCTTCCCTGGTCCGTAATGCTGATAATCCCAATTTGCTTGTCGCCTTCCATCTCCTTGACTTTGATCTCTACCCCAGTAATGGTACTCGGTATCGTCTCGTGGAACTTCACCTCTGCGATTGCTATAATTTCTTCCTCCTTCCGGCCTCCACCTTTGATAAGTTTCTTTATATCGACCTCTGTTTACCTCTCGTTCATCTCGCCGAGTATAACCTTGACGGGCTCCTAAATACTGTTCTTCCTCCCATGTCACCTCTTCTTCCACCTGTTCATCTTCACTATTTTGATATTTCCTAGCCCGGCCTGTTCTCCGGGCATAATCCTCAAGTATCCTTTCTCCTATCCGCGGATTTGCTCCTCGTCCTCCGCCTTGATAGCCTCCCCTTTCTGGAGAACCCCTTGACTCTTGACAAAGTTGTCATCTCCTCCCTTCATTCCTTCTATTTCCCCCCACTGTTGGAGGTGATAAAGGAATATAGTTAGGAAGAGGAGACAAAGAATCTCGTCCTCTGTTGGGTGATTGCTGCTCATTCTCTACAAGATGCCTTTCCTCTGCTCCACGTCTCCTTTGCCCTCCTTCTAGATGTTGCCTATTCCTGATATCCTCCACTAACTGAATCAAAACTTCTCCAATGGTGTCTAGAGACCGATTCCTTCCACTGGATCGGAAAGAATCTTCCTCTCCTAGGTATCCTCCGTCGTCTTCCGCTCCCTCATCATGGTAATTGCTTGCCATGACTCAACAATATGCATAGGAATCTTTTTACCTTTTACCACAGACAGCGCCAAATGTTCTGTATGAACATTAGTATGATTATTGTCTATCCCCCCTGTTAGTTATGGTCTTTGGTATATATAACCCTTCCATATGTGGTTATTGTGAACGTGGGTAGTTATAGAAACCCATCATGTAATCGTGGTAGGGCCCACTTTGGGTTATAGTATTTTGGCCGACTTCCCTTCCGGGTAAAACCCCATCCGGGTTCTATCAACTCTTCTCCTTGACTATTGATACCCGGATGTATAAACCCGGAACAATTGTCGTTTAAGGTTTTAGACAAGGGTTGTGAAAATAATTGAATATATTTAATTTTAGGGAAATATAATTTTTCTAAGTTCGGGATAAAGATGTTGATGTTGATAATTATATTTGACTAAATTACCCTTTCACATAATTAATGTGTTTTAATTCCACTTACTCGAGATACAAAAAAAAAAGAGGTAAGGATAAGATTGAAAAAAAATTAATGCCTTTTTTGTTTTCTAAAGTGACAGACAATTTGAAATGCAGGAAGTATATTGGATGCTTAATGGGGTTAGGGTAGTTAACATTAAGAACTTAATCTGTTACTTGTTTTTCATTGGTGTACTTAATTTTTCCACTTAGTTGAAACTGAATAATACAGTTTTTGTGCTTGTTTTATGTTATTGATCATTTCATCAACCAAATAATGTTGTACTTAATCTAATTACTATCATTATTGTTTTTCCTAATCCCACGTTACTTTGCAGAGGCTTTTGAGCAGAAGTATGATCCTAGTGTGTCTGCAGAAGCTAATGAAGGAGATGGATTTAGAGATTTAGTGCGGCATACCATGTTTGAAAAAGGTCAAAGTAAATGCATATGGGGTGAGCTCTACAAAGTGATAGATTCTTCTGATGTTGTTGTCCAGGTAGTGTCTCATCTTTTTGCTGAGATTTTGTTTAATTTTTCACATATGTCTATGTTGACTGATACTAACATGATGTGCATGTGTGTGTTTCCATTAGATATTATGATTTTGTATCTTAAGGTGAAAAAATGTGCATTATGGTGGGCATTTCTGCTTCAAATTTGCATGTTATCTATCTTGCTCTGTCAATTTAAACATTATTTTGATTTTTAATAAAGTTTGTCTTTGTCATGGGTAAAGTATAAAAGCTTGGTAGCTATAACGTATTCCACTTTTTTAAGCATTTTCGTTATATTGTTGTTTAAACGAAGAATGTAAAGAAAGGGAAGAGAGAATTAGCGAATCTAAAAAGACTGAGTTTCAAAATTGTGAAAAATGATAACCACACTTTAGAGAATTACACAGGGGTCTATTTATAGACCTACTGAACTAAGCTAACTTCAGAGAGTTAATTGACTATACAATATTAACTCACTGAGTTAGAATCTAATAGAAAACTAAGTCAGTTACAATTAGTTACAAGTCAGTTACTTTGTTGTAAGTTGTAACTGATTTTACAGGATATAAACTGAGCTACTCTAATATTCTCCCTTTCAAGCTCAAGGGGGTTTGGTTAGCATTGCATGATCCAAGACCTTGAGCTTGTCTTTGAGATCTGCAAATCCGGAAGTAGAAAGAGGCTTAGTGAAGGTGTCAGCAACCTGTAGGGAAGATGGAACATGCTGCACAATGAGGGACTTAGCCAGAACTTTTTCCCTGACAAAGAAGACATCTGGCTCCATATGTTTTGTTCGAGTGCAAAACTGGATTATGAGCAAGAGCAATTGTGCTCTGATTATCACATTAGATGACATGGACTTAAACTGGAATTTGGAGCTCTTGCAAAAGAGATTGCAACCACAAAATTTCAGCTGCAACATGGGCTAAGCTTCGATACTCAGTTTCAGCACTTGAATGTGCCACTAGGGATTGCTTCTTAGCCCACCAAGAGATGAGATTGGAGCCTAAGAACACACAAGCTCCAGAGGTTGATCTTCTATCATCCGGATCTGAATCCCAATCAGCATCACAAAAGGCCACAAGTGAGAGAGGGTGTTGTGATGAAGGTGGATGAAATACCAGACCATAGGATAAAGTGACATTGAGATACCTCAAATGCGTTTAACAATTTTCCAATGTTCCTCAAGTGGCTGGGATAAAAATTGACAGACTTTATTCACACTAAAGGAAATTTCAGGTCTTGTTAATGTAGCATATTGCAGTGCTCCAACAATGGACCTGTAAAGCGAGGGATCAGGTACATAGTTAGAGCCAAATTTGCTTAGCTTGCATCCACTAGGCATAGGAGTGGAAATTCCTTTAGCTTCTGCCATTCCAGCTTTGTAAAGAAGATCTCTAATATATTTTGATTGAGATAACAGTATCCTTCCATTGGAGAGATGTTTAACTTCGATCCTAAGAAAGTAGTCCAGATTTCCAAGCTGTTTTAAGGCAAATTTAGAATGCAATTGATCAATTAGAAGTTGTATTAAGTCAGAATTGTTTCTTGTGATGATAATATCATCCACATAAACTAGAATATAGGTGCAGCTGCCATTAGAGCGAAGAATAAAGAGAGAGGGGTCACATTTGCGAGAAATGAAACCAAGACGATGAAAGAGTATCTCCAAAATTTTCCAACCAGGCCTTAGGAGCCTGTTTTAATCCATAAAGAGCCTTGGTGAGCCTGCATACTAGGGTCTTGTCAGTGACTTCAAAACCTGGAGGTTGAGACATATATACTTCTTCCAAGAGATCTCCATTGAGGAAAGCATTATTAACATCAAGTTGTTTTAAAGGCCATCCATGAAACAAAGCCAAGGTGAAGATAGTGCGAATAGTAATAGGCTTTACTACTGGGGAAAATGTTTCATTATAATCCTAGCCATATTGTTGATGAAAACCTTTGGCAACTAGCCTTGCCTTGTATTTATTAATTGTACCATCAGAATTTTCTTTTATTCTAAAGATCCATTTGCAACCAATGGGCTTCCTTGAGGCTGACAGAGGCATAAGAGACCATATTCCTGCTGAGAGCATCATATTCCTGCTGCATAGCTTGAGCCCATTTGGGGTCAGTTAGAGCTTGTTTAGCACTGGTTGGTTCCATATGAGCAGTGAAAATGGAAGGGACTGGACCTTTAGATCTGGTAATATAGTATGAGTAGGAGAGTGTATTTTAAGAGATTTATAGGGTTGATATCCAGATCCTAATGAAGGTGGAGAAGAAGATAAAGACATAGGAGAGACAGTGGACACAGGTGACTGCACTGTAGTATTTAAGGGTGGGGAGCTAGAGTTAGAAGACTGAGAATGATTGATTTGACTGGATGAGGGAGTAAAACTGGTGTTAGGAGATTTATCAGCAGTAGCAGAAGGTTGAGATGAACTGACTCTATTATGTGAGGAATTAGAGTTAGGTGAAATAGAGGATGGTACTGCACTGTCAGAAGAAAAAGGCGGTATAGCACTGTCAGAAGAATGAAATGATGTATCATGTATCAAGTTAGGAGCAGAGTCATCGGTATGTCCAGAGAAGGAAACATTTGAATTGGTTCTTATTGCTGCAGTTGGTGACCCTGAGGTAGTGGTCTGAGGAAGTGATGGAGAGAATGTATTAGGAGAAGTAGAAGCTAGTGGGATGATATTGCTTGAGTAAGTGGAATTATTTGGGATGCTTGATGAGGTTGAAGAAAATATGAATGGAAAGGGAAATATGTGTTCATTAAAGAGTACATCTTTAGATATGTAAATTTCTCCATCAAGAGTTTAGGCATTTATAACCTTTGTGACTGGGTGAGTATCCCAGGAAAACACATTCCTGAGATCTGAAATCAAATTTGTGCTTATTGTATGGACGAAGTAGAGGAAAACAAGCACATCCAAATGTGCGAAGGATTTTATAATTAGGAAATGTTTTATAAAGTTCATAGTAGGGAATTTTGAAGTTTAAAGCTGATGTAGGCAGTCTATTTATTAAATAGACAGATGTAAGAAAAGCATGATCCCAGTACTTAAGGGGAAGGAAAACATGTGCAAGAAGAGTCAGTCACATGTCAACAATTTGTCCGTGTTTTCTTTCAACTAACCTATTTTGATGATGAATATGAGGACAAATCAGTCTATGAATTATTCCCAAGTCTGTAAGAAATTTTGTGAAGGGTCTAAATTCACCACCCAGTCAGTTTGGACAGATTTGATGCTGTGTTTAAATTGAGTGGAAACAAAGGAGTGAAACTGTTTGAAGATGCTTAATGATTCTGATTTTTGTTTGAGGGGATAAATCCATGTATACCTTGTTGTAACATCAACAAATGTAATATAATGCATAAAGCCTTGAGATGAAGGAATGGGTGCAGGTCCCCACAAATCACTAAAAATAAGTGCAAAGGGCTCATTATATTATGTGGAAGAAGGAAAATTAGATAAAACTCAATTTTGTAACACCCCAAATTTCTAACAATTTATAAAACAATCTTAAAATAAATAAATTGTCAAAATTCATTTTTTTTACAATTATAATAATAGAAATATTGTGGAAGCTAATCTAAATCTAATTTGGGGAATGTTACCGCCGCACCTGTACAATGGACAGGTGCAAGGCTAAATTTATTATTAAAATAAAAACCAAAGACTAAAGTTTAAATAAAGGAAATATGTCTCATGCATTTATTTAAATCTCATAAAATTTCTAAACTTAGGAACTAGCTAGAAATATCCGAGTCGTGATCCTCACTGCCCACAGCTCGCCCCATCCTTTGCAACATGCTTCACTGAAAATCTGCTCCCCCGTGAAGGATCATTGCAGTTAAACAAACACAAAAGTCAGCAAAAGCTGGTAATCCCAATCAAAATACAATTAATGTAATTAATAACAAATTAAATCAAATATCAAATAGTGTTCAAATCAATTCCTCATTAATCAAATCAAATATCAATATAATAATCAAAATTTCATTATATAATATTTATCTTTATTAAGTTCATTTAATGTATTTGGTAATTATCAACTAACATATTTAGCACAACATTAATCATAATATGATAATATTCACAACTCAATGACATTCTTCATAATCAAATCAAATAACAAATTTCATTATTAATAATGTTTAAGTTCATTATATTTAGTGTTAAGAGAACCATGGTAGACCCGGGAAACCCTGCCAGTCTACCCTGTGACCTGGGAAACCCTGCCAGTCACAAACAAATCACATTGGCCATAATCAATTCACATCTTCCTAGTGTGCACACCTCTTCCCAAAGTTGCTACTAGTATCCCGGGAAACCCTGCCAGACACCACTTTGGGAAGAACAGATATAATCTTTTTTCACATCAGTTTCACATCGGAGGCATAAAGCCCAAAAGTTGTGTTCATCACTTTGGGAGGTACCATCCCAAAGCTATCCTCCCACCATTAATTTATTACAAACACACACAATCACGAAAGATTCAATCATAATTATTTATTCTTTAAGTATTATCATCTCTAAGTGAGTTACTCAAGGGCATTATAATTTTCCAAAGTATCATAATTTTTTCTTTTTGGAAATATTCCATCGGTTCATCGCTTCGCGATTAGTCCGATTCGGGGCGGGTCCAGGATTAAGGCTTTAAACCCCTCCCAAAGGTGGTACTGGGGAGATTCGAACACATGCCCTCACCCCCACCTGCTCAGCTCCCATGCGGCAACTGAGCTACCACCATTTGGTAAAGTATCATAATTCAAACAACTATTATCATAAATTTTTGAATTTATATAACAATTCAAATCTTCAACATTCATCATAGTAAAATCCAAATCCGATCATCATCATAACTTTCCAATTTATTCAAGGATATGATAATTCAAATCTTCAACATTCATCACAGTAAAATCCAAATCCGATCATCATCATAACTTTCCAATTTATTAAAGGATATGATAATTCAAATCTTCAACATTCATCACAGTAAAATCCAAATCCGATCCTCATCATAACTTTCCAATTTATTCAAAGATATAATAATTCAAATCTTCAACATTCATCATAGAAAAATCCAAATCTGATCCTCATCATAACTTTCCAATTTATTCAAGGATATAATAATTCAAATCTTCAACATTCATCATAGAAAAATCCAAATCCAATCATCGTCATTCAAATAATCTCATCACATCAATTATCATAGTTATTAATAATATAAATATTCAAATTCAATCATTAAAACACATATTTGGAAAGTTTTTCTTAAAGAGTATTATAATTCCATAATTTTCATAATTATTCAATAAGATCTATATATTGCACATACTTATAATTTCTAAAATAATAACATTTTATATCATATATTGCACATAATCATAATTTCTAAAATAAAAGTTTATATCATATATTGCACATAATCATAATTTCTGAAATAATAAAAATTTTCCAAAAATATTCTAATTATCATATGTAGTAATTTAAATTTAAAAAAAAAACAAATACCTATATATATAGAAATGTTCATACCAAACTATTAAGAACATCTACGGATTACATATAAGGATTATGCCCAAATTTCATATAATAGAGATAACCTAAAGACTTCATCATAAAGTTGCATAGTTATAATAACATATAATCAAACTATTTTATTAATATAGGGATGGCACACATGATTACAAGAGTGTGGCACAAGGAACTGGTTTCACATTTCATATGCTTCAAATAGTTCATTGTTACTAGAGGCGAAATCTTTTATCATTTAGTTTTGGGTCGCCCTATTTCAATTTTCATAGTGTAATAACATAAATATATATATATATATATATTTATAAATATAAAGGAGAGTTCAATGTTGGAAACTTCGCTGATGTGTCACTCCCTGCTTAATTCTGAAAATTGTGTTCACACTACATGTCATATAAAAACTTTCCTTCTTTGGTAAATTGGAAAAAGAATTTCTTTTAAAAATCGATATTTTTTTTTTAAATCGAAAAATAAATGACCATTTGTAGTGGCAGACAAGGCATTGAATGTCCCACTGCCCATCACATTGGAATTGGTCAACTGATTTAATTGCTTTTTACATTGGAATTATTACTCAGCTGATTTAAAATTCGAATTTTGATGATTTGAAATTTTGAATTTAAATATGGATGGTGGGAAGAGATTTGGAAAGTTTTGGGTGGCAGACAACTCATTTAATTTCTGATTGCTTTTCTTTTGTTGCTTGCGTCGTCTATAAAAAGAAACGTTGTGCATTGTTATTTCGTTCTTCTGTCCTGTATACAATTTTTGCTAATTGTTTCATTGAGAAAAATAGCTTCTTTCTTTTCTTCTTTTCGTCTTCCAAAACAAGGAAGTTGAGGTTGTCTGAGAAGAAAAGGGGAGAGTTGTGTGAATTGCCCAAAGAGACGAACACTAACAGCAAATCAAGGAAGAACCTCCGATTCATTTACGTCATGGGAGAGTGCCTCCGATTCGTTTCTTCGTTTGTGTTTGTAGGTATTGTTGTTTATACTCTTTTGTTCGTTTTGTGTTTTTTATACTGATTCTCTTTTTTTTTCGTTTTTCAGGGCGAAAGGTTTCTTGCTACAGTGAATAGTTTTTGCCCGTGTTTTCTTTCTTCGTTCGTTTTTGTAGCTGATGTTGTATTTTTTTTTATTCCTTTATAAACAAATGATCTTAATTCGTTTTCATTTTTTGTATACTAATTTTCTTTTGATCGTTTTGTGTTCTGTATAATGATTCTTTTTTTTTGTTTTTTCAGGGCGGAAGGTTTCTTGCTACTGTGAATAGTTTTTGCCTGTGTTTTGTTTCTTCGTTCGTTTTTGTAGCTGATGTTGTATTTTTTTTGTTCCTTTATAAACAAATGATCTTAATTCGTTTTCATTTTTTCTATACTAATTTTCTTTTGATCGTTTTGTGTTCTGTATATTGATTCTCTTTTTTAATTTTTCAGGGCGGAAGGTTTCTTGCTACTGTGAATAGTTTTTGCCTATGTTTTGTTTCTTCGTTCGTTTTTGTAGCTGATGTTGTATTTTTTTTTGGTTCCTTTATAAACAAATGATCTTAATTTGTTTTCATTTTTTGTATACTAATTCTCTTTTGTTTGTTTTGTATTATGTATACTTATTCTCTTTATTTCGTTTTTCAGGATGGAATGTTTCATGTTTCTTGCTACTGTGAATAGTTTTTTGCCTGTATTCAATGTCTTCGATGCTGTGTAGTGCTTGCCTGTGTTTTTTGTCTTCAACGTCTTCGATGCCTGTGAATAGTTTTTTGTCTTGATGCTGAAAAAGAATTTGTAACCGATGGATAAATTTCTAATAGCACAACATATTAATTTCATATTTTTTTAGAGAGTGTTTCTTCATTTTGTTGTGTTTGGGGCTCTTATTTTCTGTACCCAGAAAATAATTATTATTTCAACTTCTCATATTGTAATTGTCTTGATTCATAATATCAAATTCAAATTTCTAAATTATTTTCAGCTTTGTGTTCACACCCACAGGAATTTGAAATGTTTCCTATTATAATAACTTTTCATATTTTTAAAAACTCAATTAAGATCTCACTAACTCCTGCATTGGTATTTGCCAGGCCTATTAAAATTCCAGTAACTTTTAAAATTCGAAATTTAAACTTAATATAAGAGTAAAAAAAGTTCAGCATTAATTGGTGGCAAACATCTATATTAATACCCCCACTACTGCTTACCAAAAAAAAAATACCCACACTACTTTTTCAAAATTCGAATTTTAAACATAATATAGGTAGAAAAAGATTTCAACATTAATTAGTGGCAGACAATTGTATTAATATCTCACTATTTTCTACATAGAAATGAGAATAATAATATTTATTGAAAAGTGTATATTAATTTAATACAAAAAATATGTTCAAAAAACCTCCTTTAGTTCGTTGAAAAGTTCATTAATGTATGTTGATGGAATAAAATTAAAATGAATACCAATTCCCTAAATTTTCAACATTTGAATTTATTGATGATTTTAATGGTGAGATAACGTATGCTACAATTAAAGTTTACAATCAAATACAAGTGAATGCATTAGTATCTATTATCAATGGAGTTATATAATTGTGACACCTATCTATTTTGTATAAGAAATTTCCATACAAGTATTTTTTTAAGAAAAATATTTAACGTAAATAATACAAAGAATTTAAATTTTAAATTTTAATAAAATAAAAATGACATCTATCGTTTTGTAAAAAATAAATTATAAAAATTTAATCACTACAAAAATGTAATTTAATATATAAGAAATAAATTTAGCTTTTATTCTTTTGATGTAAGAGTGTAATTAACACAATTTTCTATGTCGTGAGTGAATAACTAGAAGTTATTACTTGGAGAATATGCACGGTTTTTAATACATGTTTTCCACTACTTTTTGTGAAAGAATTTAAGTTTATTAATAATATTTATTATTTAAGTCTATTGAGTGAGAATTGTTTTTAATATTTATAATTCAAACTTTTAAATTTAAATTTTGAATTTGATAGGTGAAAAAATAGTTCAGCATTTATTGTTTCTGCAGTGTAAAAAGAGATATATATAATAAATTTAAATTTAATATAAAATTATAGATTAAACAATAAAAATTTTAAAATTATAAAATACATTTATAGTCGATAAAAATTATTTAAAATTTAAAAGAAAAAATAAGAAATGGCATAATTTATAATTTACAAAAAATAAATTTAAATTTTAACATAAAATTTTTAAATATACATGTATAACCAATTAAAAAATATATAAAAATCATAAATTAAAATAGAAAAAAATTATATTTAAAAAAATGTATAATTAACATAAAAAGTTTTGAATTTTAAATTTAAATAAAAAATGACAATTGTCATTCTGTAAATTTTTTTTTTAAATTAAAGAACTATAAAAATGAAAATTTTTATTTAATACATAAGAAAGAAATTAAACTTTCATTTTTTTATTGCAAGAGTGTAATTAAAATGTTGACAGCTAGAGGTGGAAAACTGCGGGCCGGCCCGCCAATATATTTTTATAATTCAATTGAAATATTATCTTTCTTCTTTTATAATTAAATTATTAAATTTGATCTCAATTTTTATAAATACAAATTTGTGAAATTTCAAAGACTAACGACACTAATCCTTGCAAAAAAAAATTATTTATATAAAATGCTGATAGTTAGAGGTGGAAAGCTGAGCTCGGCCCAGAGGGCCGGCCCGCTAATATATTTTTATAATTCAACTTAAATTTTATCTTTCTTCTTTTATAATTAAATTACTAAATCTGATTTCAATTTTTGTAAATATAAATTTGTGAAATTCCAAAGACTAACGACACAAATCTTTGCAAAAAAAATAATTATTTATTGTTATTTTTTAAATCTGATTGTAGTAAATGAAAGTTCATTTCTAAGATATAATATAAAAACATAGACATAACTATAAAAATCTTTTTTTGTGGATAAGTATAAATTATCTAATAATATAATTTGAAATAAGTTAACTAATATTAATAAGGTAAAAATATTTATTCTTTAAAGGAAATAGAGTTATTTCATTTTAAGTGTGAAAGAGACACAACTTAAAAAAATGTATTTAAAATTTAATTTTTTAAAAAATACTTACTTTTTCTATTATTTTCATTGTTTGTGTTTTTTTCTCACTTGAAATAATATAATTCTATGTCATTTAAAAGGACAAACATTAAATCTTACTAATAATTAGATAAAATAAATTAAAGAAATCAAAATAAAGATAAAATAAACTAATTCAGATGATATAATTTGAATTCTGTTAGTTTGATTATGACAGTTTTTGTAAATACACCCTCTGATTGAGTGGCGATACCTCTTGAATTTACGAAGAAAAAAAGACTATTTTATTTACACACAATTTCATTACAAAAATTTTCTGCCATTTTTATAAGTAATAAAATAGAAAAAAACACATTTTTAAATACACATTCTCTCTCGTTCTTTTTTCTTTTATTAGGTATAACGGTGTAAGATAAGGTATACAAAATTCTTTTTTCTTATTCCAAACATTTAAATTTCATTTTAAAATTATTCGAAACAGTTTTTATTAATTAAAAATATTATCAAAGTAGGTGAGTAAGCATGACTTTATAATAAAAACAACTTTCAACCAAAATACTCTGACTCTCAAATATATATTTTTTAATTTTTTTCAGCTGAAAAATCTTATTTAAATACATAATAAAAAAATAATAAAAATATTCTGGCTCTTTTCTTGGACTTTTTGTTTTCTTTTTCTTAATAGGAGCTCCAAGGCCCACTAACTTAACTTTGGGGCCCCGGTTTAGAAATATTTTTTATGGTTCAGAATTAGGGGTGTTCATCAACCGATCCAAACCGATTCAAACCGCGGTAACCGAACCGAAAAATCGAAAACCGATTAAACCGAAAACCGAAAAATCAAAAACCGAAAAAAAACCGCAAATTTTAATTGGATTGGATCGGTTTTTGGATGAGTTGATGAAAATCGATCCAATCCAAACCGATCCAATATATTAATTCTCCTCTACCTACTTGGGTCTTTCCTTAATTATAACCAAAAAATTTCTAAACCCAAGACCCATTAACTAAATCCAAGAAAAAATCTAATCACATCCCATCAACAAAATTTTATCTTTGTAGAGCTTCATATCTCATTGTCCAAAAAAAAAACTATATTATAGTTTACTAATGTTTTTGTATTTCAAAAAATAATAATTTACAAAGAGAATATATACAAAAGATGTTATTTGCACAATAATCATGAAATAAATTTTAGGATTTTCTAAAAACCGAAAACCGATCCAATCCAAACCGAAAAAAATTGGATCGGATCGGATCGGATTTGAAAAAAAATCCAAACCGAATGGATAATTATATGATCAAACCGAAGGGATTGGATCGGATGATTTTTGCTTCCAAAACCGATCCAATCCAGACCGCGAACACCCCTATTCAGAATCATCGAATAATCTGATGCTCTTTATCATATCATCAATTTTTTTTTCCTTTTTTACCATTGTGATATTTTCTTTTTTTCAATTTTATTTCTCCATTTACACTGGTCCCCACCACTCCACTATAAATAATCTCCCCGGTTTAATCCTTTTCGCAAAAAGAAAAGAAAAGTTCCCACCGTTTGTCTCTGGAGAACGAAACCCTAATCCTTAACTGTGTGTATTTGGCGGTACCCCTCTTTCAGTTGGAACAAACCAAGTTGAACGTAACAAACCAAGTTGAACCTCACTACCACTCTCTCTCTCTCTCTCTCTCACTATATCTCTGTGTTTCTCTCTCTATCTCTGCAATGACGAAGAAGAAGGAGAGGAAAGTGAACGTCTCGGGAAAACCGAAGCATTCACTCGACGTGAATCGCAGCAATGACACGAAGAAGGAGTCACGCTCCGCCGCCACCGTGCGCCGCCTCAAGATGTACAACACGAGGCCAGTTCGCGACCGCAAGGGAAAGGTTTTGACCAACGAATATCAGTCTAAGGAGCTTCCCAGCACGCGAATCCAACCTGATCGCCGTTGGTTCGGTTAGTTTCAATTTCACAACAAAAAATAAAATAATAATCACGATTCTTCAACTTGAACTTGTGAATTTTATGGTTTTGACAATTTTATTTTATTTTAATTTTTCGGTTTCATGATCTGTAGGGAACACTCGGGTTGTGAATCAGAAAGAGCTTGAGTTCTTCAGAGAAGAGCTGCAGAGCCGCATGTCGAGTAATTACAATGTTATTCTGAAGGAGAAGAAATTGCCACTGTCACTCCTCAACGACCACCAAAAGGTTTATTTATTAAGCTGTTTATTTGTTGCAAGGATTTTGTTTTGTTTGTTAATAGTTATGTGCTTTCTTTTATTATTATTTTTTTTGAAATTTACTAATTTTGTGGATTTCGAATGTAGCAATCAAGGGTTCACCTTCTTGATAGACAGCCTTTTGAGGATGCATTTGGACCTAAGACTAAAAGAAAGCGCCCCAACCTCTTGGCGGCTGATTATGAGTCCTTAGTTAAGAAAGCTGATGGTTCTCAAGGTAAAACTGCTTCTCTATAATTTAGTACTCCCCGTTTGAAAATTATTGCTGTTGTGTATGAACATTAGTATGATTATTGTCTATCCCCTATGTTAGTTATGGTCTTTGGTATATATAACCCTTCCATAGGTGGTTATTGTGAACGTGGGTAGTTATAGAAACCCATCATGTAATCGTGGTAGGGCCCACTTTGGGTTATAGTATTTTGGCCGACTTCCCTTCCGGGTAAAACCCCATCCGGGTTCTATCAACTCTTTTCCTTGACTATTGATACCCGGATGTATAAACCCGGAACATTAAGCCCCCAAGCTCGGAGTGCAATGTCTATTTTACTCCGAGTTTATAAGTTATTTTACCCCTTATATCTTCTCTTTCTTATACGTCAGCATCCTCATTAAATGCTTCCTACTTAATCCTAATCTTGATTGCCATTTGTCACTTTCTTGTTGCCTTGATTCTCCAAACAGTTGCCCATCTGAAACGTCATATCCTGACAGCCATTATTGTCCTTCGAGATTCGAAAAGCCCGTTACTTTTTCGCTTCTCTTTATTACTACCTACTTTGATTTTCCCATTCACCCCTTTCCTTTTTCTCCTTAAAACCCCCACCTTCTTTTCCATCATCTTCTTCTTCATCTCCTTCTCTTTTAAGTTTTCTGGTCTTTTCTTCTTTCTGTGCTTTCTTGAAATTCTTTGTGCAAACTTGGTGTGATGCTGTTGCATTTAGTTGTTGTTCTTCATCAAACTACTCTGCTGCATTTGGTTGCTGTTCGTTATCAGACTATACCAGTAAGTACTTTCATCTTTACATTTGCTTTTGTTTCTTCTCTTTCGTTTCTTCTTTCTTGTTTAATTTTAACCTTTACTCTAAGAACTATTACCTGCATCTTTAAACATGCTCTCGAAAGACTCACATTTTATCTTGATAAGAACCTTCCTTGTATTTATTCCTTCATCTTCTTTAAGACTTTTTTTCCGGCTTTATGCGTTCTGGACGGACTAGGAATACCCTTATAACCACTGATAACCACCATTTTCTTCATTTGAACTTTTTAACTTGTAATATATCTTCTAAACTAGGTTTTACTGGTACCTTTCCGTCCAGGCCATGCCGCCGAGGAATCGTCCCTACCGTTCGCTTCCACTTTCTCGCTTCGCTCTTCCTTCTATTGTGGAAGGTCTAGCATGGGTTGATGAAGAAGCTCTAGGCCTTCGTTCTTTATATGAGAATAATTCGAGTAATCTTCATGCTGCCTTACAGTCCATCCCTCTATTCCGTGACTCCATTATTACTTCCTTTCGAGTTGCTGCACCCGGAGAAGAGGAACGTATATGTTCACCTTCCGGGCAAGGTGAGAATTCTTTCTTTTTTGCCTATAAATGCTTATTTTCCGAGCTCAAGGTATCCTTACCTTTCACTGAATTTCAAATGGACGTCTTAAACCATCTTGAAATCGCCCCTTCTCAACTTCATCCAAACAGCTGGTGTTTTTTACAAACTTTTGAGATAATCTGTAGATCTTTTGGGTTCACGTACTCTTTTCGGATTTTCTTTTGTCTATTCGCCGTATTCCGCAATGTTATCGATAGAGGAAGTACTCGTCATAGTTGGGTTTCCTTAAAAGCTCGCCCTAGATTTCGCTGGTGTACTATATACGAAGACAATTGGAAGAACTTCAAGGAAGATTATTTCAAGATTTGTATACCTGAAGCTCTTCCGGCTACACCATATGCTTCTTCTTCTTCTTTTCAATCTGCCACTCCTTCTGCTTTCTTTCTGGATCAGGACGGAGCTCCTCGATTCCCTCTCAGTTGGAACCAACATTATTATAGTACACCTGTTAAAGCATTTTTAACTAACTCAAAGAATTTGAGTACTGACGAACTTGAAACTTTTACTTGGTTTCAAAAGCTGACTTCCGAGTTAGCAAAAGAAAATATTTCTATCACTCCTCAGTCTATTTTAGCAAATAAAGATTCTCCTGCTTGGATTTGCAAGAAATTAAGTAAGTGACTAACCTCTTGTTATATTATCCTATGTACTTGACTTTTAACATTGCACTCATGTATTGTTTTTAGATAAGACCATCATGGATCCCTCATTTTTTGCTCGTAAAAAACAAAAGGTTGCTCACCAAGGAGACTCAACTGTATCTGGGAAGAAGATTCACTCCTCGTCTTCTGGTGAAAAAAAAGGTTCTCCTACTCCTTCTTCCATTCCGGCTACCTCTGCTACTGGTTCCATTCCAAATGACACTGTGATTTTGGATATGGACCCGCCTGTTGATTCTGGAGAACCTCAACCCCGAAAGCAAGTTCGGATTAATGAACCCAGATCTGAATCACCTACAGAAAAGTCTTTAACTCCTCCGTTTTCCTTGGAGCAATTAATCGTCAAGTTTAAAGAGTTACGACTCTTTAATAACAATTTTAAGACTAAACATGCTCGCCTGACTCAAAGAGCCGAAGCCGCCGAGTTTGCCACGCAGGGGTTTCAACTTAAGCTTAAAGAGTCTGAAAAACTGGCTAAGAAAGCCAGAGACGAGCTTACTACTTTGAAAAAGGAAAATGACCAGCTGACTGAAGGTCATAAAGTTTTGAAAAAGAACTTTGAGGATTCAGACCTCCGGGTAGCCGAGTTGGAACTGGAAGTAGACACTCTAAAGAAGCAAGTCAGCTCGCTACAACAAGCTGTCGAGGACATGGACTCTATCCTAGCAAAAGAAAATATTTCTATCACTCCTCAGTCTATTTTAGCAAATAAAGATTGTCCTGCTTGGATTTGCAAGAAATTAAGTAAGTGACTAACCTCTTGTTGTTATATTATCCTATGTACTTTACTTTTAACTTTGCACCCGTGTATTGTTTTTAGATAAGACCATCATGGATCCTTCATTTTTTGCTCGTAAAAAACAAAAGGATGCTCACCAAGGAGACTCAACTGTATCTGGGAAGAAGATTCACTCCTCGTCTTCTGGTGAAAAAAAAGGTTCTCCTACTCCTTCTTCCATTCCGGCTACCTCTGCTACTGGTTCCATTCCAAATGAGACTGTGATTTTGGATATGGACCCGCCTGTTGATTCTGGAGAACCTCAACCCCGAAAGCAAGTTCGGATTAATGAACCCAGATCTGAATCACCTACAGAAAAGTCTTTAACTCCTCCGTTTTCCTTGGAGCAATTAATCGTCAAGTTTAAAGAGTTACGACTCTTTAATAACAATTTTAAGACTAAACATGCTCGCCTGACTCAAAGAGCCGAAGCCGCCGAGTTTGCCACGCAGGGGTTTCAACTTAAGCTTAAAGAGTCTGAAAAACTGGCTAAGAAAGCCAGAGACGAGCTTACTACTTTGAAACAGGAAAATGACCAGCTGACTGAAGGTCATAAAGTTTTGAAAAAGAACTTTGAGGATTCAGACCTCCGGGTAGCCGAGTTGGAACTGGAAGTAGACACTCTGAAGAAGCAAGTCAGCTCGCTACAACAAGCTGCCGAGGACATGGACTCTAAATATGTTGCTTTTGGTCATCAAATTCGTGGTTGGGCTGTCGACCAAGTGAAGTTTTTTCACCCGGATGTTGCCCTTACTAACTTGGATAAAATCGACACCTTCAACTTTGTTGATAATGGCCGACTATGCACTCATAATGAGAATGGATCTATTATCGTGCTCGCCACCTGTCCTGCCGAGTTCGTGGGTGTGGCGTCAACTTCTGATAAGACTACATCGTAGGACACCCCAAAAGATGCTTGAAGGAGTGAGATGCCACTTTTATTTTGTACTTATTTTAGTTTTTTGCTTAAATGACTTTTGGTGCTGTAATGACTATGTCTGCTGAATCTTTGAATATCTGTTATTTTGCTACTTCTTCAATTACTTGGTATGTTTCTATCTTTTTATTTTGATCCGACTACTTTAAGAGCTCGCTATTGTATCAACGCAACTTGGTAAAATTTTGTTTTTGTTATATTTTGATAAGGACCAACCAATTAATCAATGTAAAATAGAGCTTACTCAAGAACTCAGATCTCAATATTCCTCATTCATATATTTCCTAGCAACAATTACAAACAGAAACGTTCTAACAGTAAAGTTGTAACGTGAAAGAAATTACAGAATCCATATGAAAATAACAAGCAACAAAAGTAAAGATAATGTGGAACACATATGAAAGGTTCCACTCTCTCCCAATCCCAAAAGGGCCCAAGCAAATGCCAAATATTCCAGATCCCCCTTTCCTTCCTGCCTCCCTTATATATAACAAACTCAATGACACTCACGCTCTATCTGTTGGAGGGCATTCTAGTCAATATCTCCACTTGTTACAGCATTGCCAATTGGGTCATTTATTACATTTGAGGCCCATACCATGGTGGGTCCGTATCATATTTCAATAACAAGTTATCTCTTTCAAAACTCTTCTCGATTAATGTTTTAGAATGATTACTCTGAAACTTTTGGCCCTGCTTCTGAGTAGGAAATGAGCAGGTGCCCATGAGGCCATGTAAGGCGGCCTGGGACTTTTGGCCCTGCTTCCGAGTAGGAAATGAGCAGGTGCCCATGAGGCCATGGAAGACGGCATGAGACTTTTGGCCCTGCTTCCGAGTAGGAAATGAGCAGGTGCCCATGAGGCCATGGAAGGCGGCATGTGACTTTTGGCCCTGCTTCCGAGTAGGAAATGAGCAGGTGCCCATGAGGCCATGGAAGACGGCATGAGACTTTTGGCCCTGCTTCCGAGTAGGAAATGAGCAGGTGCCCATGAGGCCATGGAAGGTGGCATGGGACTTTTGGCCCTGCTTCCGAGTAGGAAATGATCAGGTGCCCATGAGGCCATGGAAGGCGGCATGGGACTTTTGGCCCTGCTTCCGAGTAGGAAATGATCAGGTGCCCATGAGGCCATGGAAGTGGAAGGTGGCATGGGACTTTTGGCCCTGCTTCCGAGTAGGAAATGATCAGGTGCCCATGAGGCCATGGAAGGCGGCATGGGACTTTTGGCCCTGCTTCCGAGTAGGAAATGAGCAGGTGCCCATGAGGCCATGGAAGGGCGGCATTTTTGGCCCTGCTTCCGAGTAGGAAATGAGCAGGTGCCCATGAGGCCATGGAAGGCGGCATGGGACTTTTGGCCCTGCTTCCGAGTAGGAAATGAGCAGGTGCCCATGAGGCCATGGAAGACGGCATGGGACTTTTGGCCCTGCTTCCGAGTAGGAAATGAGCAGGTGCCCATGACGGCATGGGACTTTTGGCCCTGCTTCCGAGTAGGAAATGAGCAGGTGCCCATGAGGCCATAGGAGACGGCATGGGGCTTTTGGCCCTGCTTCCGAGTAGGAAATGAGCAGGTGACCATGAGGCCATAGGAGACGGCATGGGACTTTTGGCCCTGATTTCGAGTAGGAAATGAGCAGGTGCCCATGAGGCCATGGAAGGTGGCATGGGACTTTTGGCCCTGCTTCCGAGTAGGAAATGATCAGGTGCCCATGAGGCCATGGAAGGCGGCATGGGACTTTTGGTCTGTCTGACATATACATTTCTGAGAATCTTGCTATTGAATTCAAAAGTTAAACTACCCAATATTCATCATCTACTGAACATAATAAATATAAACTCCTATACGAAACGTAATTCTGAATTTTCTTAACTTAAACAAAGCTTTAATAATTAACCTAACATATTACCTACTCTACCAACGACTATACATGCTCGTTGGTTTCCTTCTTCTGATCATTGGTCTGAATTCTTCAACTGAAATACCTTTTGAGCTTGCCCGCATTCCAATATCGTGGGATAGCTTTCCCATCCAAATGCTCTATTTGATAAGCTCCTGTATGTGTGGCTTTTGTTACTCGGTATGGACCTTCCCAATTGGCTGCTAACTTCCCATCTCTTGCATTCTTATTTCCCACATCTGCCCGCCTGAGCACCAAATCTCCTACTTGAAATGTTCGCTTCACCACTGTTCTATTGTATCTTGTCGCTGCTCGCTGCTTGGATGCCATTTCAACGATTGCTGTTTTGTCTCTTTCTTCCTCCAGCAACTCACTATTCTCTTTCTCTTTATCTTCGGAACTCAACTTCCTTCTCCATGATGGTTCTCCGACTTCTACGGGTAATATTGCATCGAACCCGTAAGTCATTTTAAACGGTGTTTCTTGACTGCACAGAAGTTCTATATCCCCATAAACTTGCACAGAAGTTCTATATCCCCATAAAACATTATCTATCTATGAACTGTGTCCCATTATCAGTTATGATTATAGCTGGGATACCAAACCTGCAGACTATTTTCCCAATGAAAAACTTCTGGACTTTCCGAGCAGTTATGGTGGCGACAGGTTCTGCCTCTATCCACTTGGTGAAGTAATCTGCTGCCACTATCAGGTATTTCACTCCTCCGGCTGCTCTAGGAAACAGACCTAGCAGGTCCATTCCCCATTTAAAAAATGGCCATGGAGATGAAATTCTGAACAACTCTTCGGGAGGAGCTTGATATACATTAGAAAACTTCTGACACTGTTCACATCTGCGTACATGTTTTTTAGCATCTTCTCCCATTGTTGGCCAAAAATATCCTGCTCGTATAGCTTTTTTGGCTAACGACTTCCCTCCTAGATGATGTCCATTGATCCCCTCGTGTATTTCCTCTAACACGTATTCCGTGTTCGGTGGAGCTATGCATTTCAACAAAGGAGAATTTATCCCTCTTCTATACAACTGTCCTTCTATCCTGACAAACCAAGCCGTTCTTCTCCTAAGCCGACTTGCTTCCATTTTTTCTCCGGGCTCCTTTCCTTTTTCCAAATACTCTATAATTGGGCTTCTCCAATCCACCTCTTCGACCATCCACACCACACTCGGAGCTCGAATATTTGCTGTATAATGGTCTTCAAATTTCCTGAGGCTTTAGTGCTCGCCAGCTTTGACAACACATCTGCTCTAACATTACCGTTTCTACGAATGTGCTCTACTCGGATCTCCCTAAATTCTTTCATCAACTCCTGTACCCTTGCCAAATATTTAATCATAATCTCCCCTCGAGCTTGGTATACTCTGCTAATTTGCGAAGTTGCTAATTGGGAATCGCTATACACCTCTAGGAGCTCGGCTCCGAGCTCCTTTGCCAAAACCAAACCGGTAATCATTGCTTCATACTCTGCTTGATTATTACTCGTGGGAAACTCCAATGCCAGCGAATGTTCTACGGCCACTCCATCCGGGTTCTCTATTATAACCCCTACCCCACTGCCTCTTTTGTTGGACGACCCGTCCACAAACAACTTCCACCAAACATTTTCTTGCTTCCCTCTGGGTTGTGTCATCTCTACCACGAAATCGGCTAAAGCTTTTGCTTTGATCGCGTTGCGCGCTTCAAAATGAATGCCAAATTCAGATAACTCCACTGCCCACGCTACCATCCAACCTGCGAGGTCTGGCTTATGCAACATTTGCCTTATTGGCTGATTAGTCCGAACAACCACTTGATGACATTGGAAATACTGACGAAGCCTCCTTGCTGTAATCAACAGTGTAAATGCAATTTTCTCTACATGCTGATATCTTGTTTCTGTTCCTTGTAACACCTTGCTTATAAAGTATACCGGTTGTTGTTTCCCATCTTTCCCTTCTCGGACGAGAACTGAACTAACAGCCTCCTGTGACACAGATAAATATAAGTATAACACTTCACCTGGTTCCGTGTTTCCTAAGATTGGCGGCGAAGCCAACATCTCTTTGAAGCGCTGAAATGCTATCTCACATTCCTCCGTCCATGCAAAATTACTTCTCTTCTTTAGAAGTTGAAATAGTGGCAAAGACACCTGTGCAGACTTGGCCAAAAATCTGGACAAAGCTGTTATTCGCCCGTTCAACTTTTGGACTTCTTTAATATTCTCTGGGCTTTTCATTTCCATCACTGCTCTACACTTGTCTGGGTTAGCTTCAATTCTCCTTTCTGTTAACAGGAAATCCAAAAACTTTCCGGCTGGAACCCCGAAAGCGCACTTACTTGGGTTTAAGCGCATATTATGCTTCCTAACCTGCTCGAACACCGCTGCAAGTCTTGTAAATGTGTCTTACCGTCCCCCGACTTCACAATCATATCATCCATGTATACTTCCAACATTCTACCCATTTGTGCCTTAAACACTTTGTTCATCATTCTCATGTACGTCGCTCCTGCATTCTTTAATCCAAATGGCATGACATTATAACAATACACTGCATTATCAGTTATGAACGCTGTTTTTTCTTGATCTTCCTTCCATAACCGTATCTGATTATACCCGGAATATGCATCCATAAATGACAACACTTTGTACCCAGAGGCTCTGTCTACTAAATGATCAATACTTGGTAAAGGAAATGGGTCTTTAGGACACTTTATTCAAGTCTGTATAATCTGTACATATTCTCCACTTCCCATCTGGCTTCCTTATCAGCACCGGGTTGGCTAGCCACGTAGCATATTCTATTTCTCTAATAAACCCTGCTTCCAAAAGCTCTTGTGTCTTTTCTTCAATGGCCCTCCTCCTTTCTAAACAAAATCTCTGTTTCTTCTGCACTACCGGCTTTGCTCCTGGGGTCATTGCCAAGCGATGACAAGACAATGCCGGATCCATACCGGGCATATCTGAAGGTTTCCATGCAAACAAATCAGCATTCTTTTTCAACAAATACTTCAAACTCTCTGCCACCTCGGGCTCCAACTCGGACCCTATCTTAGTACACTGCTGTGGAGATATCCCTAATTGAACTTCTTCCATTGCACCGGCGGGTTCCGGCCTGTCCGCCTTGTCCTCCTCCCGAGGGTCCATCTCCACCACCATTACTTGTTCTTCTTTCTTTCCTTCTTCTCTTTGTACATTTTCTTCTTTGGCTTGTTGTGGTGGTTCCACAATATTTTTCTCCTTACCTGCTTGTGGAACTCGTAGACTCATATTATAACAACTCCGAGCAACCACTTGGTCCGCCTTTGTCGTAGCTACTGACTCATCTTTGGCCACAAATTTCATAGCCAACTGATCAATCGACAAGAAGATTTTAAACTTCTTCATAAATGGCCGCCCCAAGATAACATTGTACGCCGAGCTCAATTTTACTGCTGCAAACATCTTTTTGGCCACAAATTTCATAGCCAACTGATCAATCGACAAGAAGATTTTAAACTTCTTCATAAATGGCCGCCCCAAGATAACATTGTACGTTGAGCTCAATTCTACTACTGCAAACATCAAAGTGACCGTTTTGTGCGCGGGCGCCTTGCCTAACGTCATCCTTAATGGGATATATCCCAATGGCTTAATTTTATATTTGCTTTTGAGAAGATTTAAATTCTTCCAAATCAATATACTTTCTGATTCTTTCTAGCAAATCTTCCTTTGTAGCCAGAGCCTTTTTGGCTAACGAGTTGGCAATTCCTCCGGGTTGTAATCCAGTAGTGAACAACAACAGGTACGTTTGATTTTCTAAACCCTTAACTTGTCTTGCTTCTGCCTGAAAACGTTCATAATAATCTCGCAACTTTTCTCCGGACTTTTGTCTTACTCCGCACAAATTTTGCGTTGTTTTAGGCTGGCGTCCGCAATCACGAACTGTTGTGTTAAGTCCACCCAACTTTCTATGGAGTTATCTGGTAAAGCCGTAAACCACTCCAAAGCCTGTTCTCTCAAAAACACAGGAAATGTTCGACACAACAATGAATCTGATTCGCCACACAAGGACATTGATGCCCGGAACACGGTCACGAACTCCTTTGGGTCTGAACTTCCATCATACGCCTTCATGTCACTTGGTTGCTTAAACCAAACCGGGATTGGTTCTGCTCTAAGCCTCCCCGACAAAGGAGTTCCTGATGGTCCCTGATTAATGGGGGGCGCCAGAATCCCTTGTTGAGCTCCTCCGAGTTGTCCATTCCAAACGGGTACATCCTGCTCCCTATTGGCCATTTGTCTATTGCCATAATGAGGACCCCAGCCTTCTGCCTTCCCTGGTCCGTAATGCTGATAATCCCAATTTGCTTGTCGCCTTCCATCTCCTTGACTTTGATCTCTACCCCAGTAATGGTACTCGGTATCGTCTCGTGGAACTTCACCTCTGCGATTGCTATAATTTCTTCCTCCTTCCGGCCTCCACCTTTGATAAGTTTCTTTATATCGACCTCTGTTTACCTCTCGTTCATCTCGCCGAGTATAACCTTGACGGGCTCCTAAATACTGTTCTTCCTCCCATGTCACCTCTTCTTCCACCTGTTCATCTTCACTATTTTGATATTTCCTAGCCCGGCCTGTTCTCCGGGCATAATCCTCAAGTATCCTTTCTCCTATCCGCGGATTTGCTCCTCGTCCTCCGCCTTGATAGCCTCCCCTTTCTGGAGAACCCCTTGACTCTTGACAAAGTTGTCATCTCCTCCCTTCATTCCTTCTATTTCCCCCCACTGTTGGAGGTGATAAAGGAATATAGTTAGGAAGAGGAGACAAAGAATCTCGTCCTCTGTTGGGTGATTGCTGCTCATTCTCTACAAGATGCCTTTCCTCTGCTCCACGTCTCCTTTGCCCTCCTTCTAGATGTTGCCTATTCCTGATATCCTCCACTAACTGAATCAAAACTTCTCCAATGGTGTCTAGAGACCGATTCCTTCCACTGGATCGGAAAGAATCTTCCTCTCCTAGGTATCCTCCGTCGTCTTCCGCTCCCTCATCATGGTAATTGCTTGCCATGACTCAACAATATGCATAGGAATCTTTTTACCTTTTACCACAGACAGCGCCAAATGTTCTGTATGAACATTAGTATGATTATTGTCTATCCCCTCTGTTAGTTATGGTCTTTGGTATATATAACCCTTCCATATGTGGTTATTGTGAACGTGGGTAGTTATAGAAACCCATCATGTAATCGTGGTAGGGCCCACTTTGGGTTATAGTATTTTGGCCGACTTCCCTTCCGGGTAAAACCCCATCCGGGTTCTATCAACTCTTCTCCTTGACTATTGATACCCGGATGTATAAACCCGGAACAATTGTCGTTTAAGGTTTTAGACAAGGGTTGTGAAAATAATTGAATATATTTAATTTTAGGGAAATATAATTTTTCTAAGTTCGGGATAAAGATGTTGATGTTGATAATTATATTTGACTAAATTACCCTTTCACATAATTAATGTGTTTTAATTCCACTTACTCGAGATACAAAAAAAAAAGAGGTAAGGATAAGATTGAAAAAAAATTAATGCCTTTTTTGTTTTCTAAGTGACAGACAATTTGAAATGCAGGAAGTATATTGGATGCTTAATGGGGTTAGGGTAGTTAACATTAAGAACTTAATCTGTTACTTGTTTTTCATTGGTGTACTTAATTTTTCCACTTAGTTGAAACTGAATAATACAGTTTTTGTGCTTGTTTTATGTTATTGATCATTTCATCAACCAAATAATGTTGTACTTAATCTAATTACTATCATTATTGTTTTTCCTAATCCCACGTTACTTTGCAGAGGCTTTTGAGCAGAAGTATGATCCTAGTGTGTCTGCAGAAGCTAATGAAGGAGATGGATTTAGAGATTTAGTGCGGCATACCATGTTTGAAAAAGGTCAAAGTAAATGCATATGGGGTGAGCTCTACAAAGTGATAGATTCTTCTGATGTTGTTGTCCAGGTAGTGTCTCATCTTTTTGCTGAGATTTTGTTTAATTTTTCACATATGTCTATGTTGACTGATACTAACATGATGTGCATGTGTGTGTTTCCATTAGATATTATGATTTTGTATCTTAAGGTGAAAAAATGTGCATTATGGTGGGCATTTCTGCTTCAAATTTGCATGTTATCTATCTTGCTCTGTCAATTTAAACATTATTTTGATTTTTAATAAAGTTTGTCTTTGTCATGGGTAAAGTATAAAAGCTTGGTAGCTATAACGTATTCCACTTTTTTAAGCATTTTCGTTATATTGTTGTTTAAACGAAGAATGTAAAGAAAGGGAAGAGAGAATTAGCGAATCTAAAAAGACTGAGTTTCAAAATTGTGAAAAATGATAACCACACTTTAGAGAATTACACAGGGGTCTATTTATAGACCTACTGAACTAAGCTAACTTCAGAGAGTTAATTGACTATACAATATTAACTCACTGAGTTAGAATCTAATAGAAAACTAAGTCAGTTACAATTAGTTACAAGTCAGTTACTTTGTTGTAAGTTGTAACTGATTTTACAGGATATAAACTGAGCTACTCTAATATTCTCCCTTTCAAGCTCAAGGGGGTTTGGTTAGCATTGCATGATCCAAGACCTTGAGCTTGTCTTTGAGATCTGCAAATCCGGAAGTAGAAAGAGGCTTAGTGAAGGTGTCAGCAACCTGTAGGGAAGATGGAACATGCTGCACAATGAGGGACTTAGCCAGAACTTTTTCCCTGACAAAGAAGACATCTGGCTCCATATGTTTTGTTCGAGTGCAAAACTGGATTATGAGCAAGAGCAATTGTGCTCTGATTATCACATTAGATGACATGGACTTAAACTGGAATTTGGAGCTCTTGCAAAAGAGATTGCAACCACAAAATTTCAGCTGCAACATGGGCTAAGCTTCGATACTCAGTTTCAGCACTTGAATGTGCCACTAGGGATTGCTTCTTAGCCCACCAAGAGATGAGATTGGAGCCTAAGAACACACAAGCTCCAGAGGTTGATCTTCTATCATCCGGATCTGAATCCCAATCAGCATCACAAAAGGCCACAAGTGAGAGAGGGTGTTGTGATGAAGGTGGATGAAATACCAGACCATAGGATAAAGTGACATTGAGATACCTCAAAATGCGTTTAACAATTTTCCAATGTTCCTCAAGTGGCTGGGATAAAAATTGACAGACTTTATTCACACTAAAGGAAATTTCAGGTCTTGTTAATGTAGCATATTGCAGTGCTCCAACAATGGACCTGTAAAGCGAGGGATCAGGTACATAGTTAGAGCCAAATTTGCTTAGCTTGCATCCACTAGGCATAGGAGTGGAAATTCCTTTAGCTTCTGCCATTCCAGCTTTGTAAAGAAGATCTCTAATATATTTTGATTGAGATAACAGTATCCTTCCATTGGAGAGATGTTTAACTTCGATCCTAAGAAAGTAGTCCAGATTTCCAAGCTGTTTTAAGGCAAATTTAGAATGCAATTGATCAATTAGAAGTTGTATTAAGTCAGAATTGTTTCTTGTGATGATAATATCATCCACATAAACTAGAATATAGGTGCAGCTGCCATTAGAGCGAAGAATAAAGAGAGAGGGGTCACATTTGCGAGAAATGAAACCAAGATGATGAAAGAGTATCTCCAAAATTTTCCAACCAGGCCTTAGGAGCCTGTTTTAATCCATAAAGAGCCTTGGTGAGCCTGCATACTAGGGTCTTGTCAGTGACTTCAAAACCTGGAGGTTGAGACATATATACTTCTTCCAAGAGATCTCCATTGAGGAAAGCATTATTAACATCAAGTTGTTTTAAAGGCCATCCATGAAACAAAGCCAAGGTGAAGATAGTGCGAATAGTAATAGGCTTTACTACTGGGGAAAATGTTTCATTATAATCCTAGCCATATTGTTGATGAAAACCTTTGGCAACTAGCCTTGCCTTGTATTTATTAATTGTACCATCAGAATTTTCTTTTATTCTAAAGATCCATTTGCAACCAATGGGCTTCCTTGAGGCTGACAGAGGCATAAGAGACCATATTCCTGCTGAGAGCATCATATTCCTGCTGCATAGCTTGAGCCCATTTGGGGTCAGTTAGAGCTTGTTTAGCACTGGTTGGTTCCATATGAGCAGTGAAAATGGAAGGGACTGGACCTTTAGATCTGGTAATATAGTATGAGTAGGAGAGTGTATTTTAAGAGATTTATAGGGTTGATATCCAGATCCTAATGAAGGTGGAGAAGAAGATAAAGACATAGGAGAGACAGTGGACACAGGTGACTGCACTGTAGTATTTAAGGGTGGGGAGCTAGAGTTAGAAGACTGAGAATGATTGATTTGACTGGATGAGGGAGTAAAACTGGTGTTAGGAGATTTATCAGCAGTAGCAGAAGGTTGAGATGAACTGACTCTATTATGTGAGGAATTAGAGTTAGGAGCAGAGTCATCGGTATGTCCAGAGAAGGATGGTACTGCACTGTCAGAAGAAAAAGGCGGTATAGCACTGTCAGAAGAATGAAATGATGTATCATGTATCAAGTTAGGAGCAGAGTCATCGGTATGTCCAGAGAAGGAAACATTTGAATTGGTTCTTATTGCTGCAGTTGGTGACCCTGAGGTAGTGGTCTGAGGAAGTGATGGAGAGAATGTATTAGGAGAAGTAGAAGCTAGTGGGATGATATTGCTTGAGTAAGTGGAATTATTTGGGATGCTTGATGAGGTTGAAGAAAATATGAATGGAAAGGGAAATATGTGTTCATTAAAGAGTACATCTTTAGATATGTAAATTTCTCCATCAAGAGTTTAGGCATTTATAACCTTTGTGACTGGGTGAGTATCCCAGGAAAACACATTCCTGAGATCTGAAATCAAATTTGTGCTTATTGTATGGACGAAGTAGAGGAAAACAAGCACATCCAAATGTGCGAAGGATTTTATAATTAGGAAATGTTTTATAAAGTTCATAGTAGGGAATTTTGAAGTTTAAAGCTGATGTAGGCAGTCTATTTATTAAATAGACAGATGTAAGAAAAGCATGATCCCAGTACTTAAGGGGAAGGAAAACATGTGCAAGAAGAGTCAGTCACATGTCAACAATTTGTCCGTGTTTTCTTTCAACTAACCTATTTTGATGATGAATATGAGGACAAATCAGTCTATGAATTATTCCCAAGTCTGTAAGAAATTTTGTGAAGGGTCTAAATTCACCACCCAGTCAGTTTGGACAGATTTGATGCTGTGTTTAAATTGAGTGGAAACAAAGGAGTGAAACTGTTTGAAGATGCTTAATGATTCTGATTTTTGTTTGAGGGGATAAATCCATGTATACCTTGTTGTAACATCAACAAATGTAATATAATGCATAAAGCCTTGAGATGAAGGAATGGGTGCAGGTCCCCACAAATCACTAAAAATAAGTGCAAAGGGCTCATTATATTATGTGGAAGAAGGAAAATTAGATAAAACTCAATTTTGTAACACCCCAAATTTCTAACAATTTATAAAACAATCTTAAAATAAATAAATTGTCAAAATTCATTTTTTTTACAATTATAATAATAGAAATATTGTGGAAGCTAATCTAAATCTAATTTGGGGAATGTTACCGCCGCACCTGTACAATGGACAGGTGCAAGGCTAAATTTATTACATTAAAATAAAACCAAAGACTAAAGTTTAAATAAAGGAAATATGTCTCATGCATTTATTTAAATCTCATAAAATTTCTAAACTTAGGAACTAGCTAGAAATATCCGAGTCGTGATCCTCACTGCCCACAGCTCGCCCCATCCTTTGCAACATGCTTCACTGAAAATCTGCTCCCCCGTGAAGGATCATTGCAGTTAAACAAACACAAAAGTCAGCAAAAGCTGGTAATCCCAATCAAAATACAATTAATGTAATTAATAACAAATTAAATCAAATATCAAATAGTGTTCAAATCAATTCCTCATTAATCAAATCAAATATCAATATAATAATCAAAATTTCATTATATAATATTTATCTTTATTAAGTTCATTTAATGTATTTGGTAATTATCAACTAACATATTTAGCACAACATTAATCATAATATGATAATATTCACAACTCAATGACATTCTTCATAATCAAATCAAATAACAAATTTCATTATTAATAATGTTTAAGTTCATTATATTTAGTGTTAAGAGAACCATGGTAGACCCGGGAAACCCTGCCAGTCTACCCTGTGACCTGGGAAACCCTGCCAGTCACAAACAAATCACATTGGCCATAATCAATTCACATCTTCCTAGTGTGCACACCTCTTCCCAAAGTTGCTACTAGTATCCCGGGAAACCCTGCCAGACACCACTTTGGGAAGAACAGATATAATCTTTTTTCACATCAGTTTCACATCGGAGGCATAAAGCCCAAAAGTTGTGTTCATCACTTTGGGAGGTACCATCCCAAAGCTATCCTCCCACCATTAATTTATTACAAACACACACAATCACGAAAGATTCAATCATAATTATTTATTCTTTAAGTATTATCATCTCTAAGTGAGTTACTCAAGGGCATTATAATTTTCCAAAGTATCATAATTTTTTCTTTTTGGAAATATTCCATCGGTTCATCGCTTCGCGATTAGTCCGATTCGGGGCGGGTCCAGGATTAAGGCTTTAAACCCCTCCCAAAGGTGGTACTGGGGAGATTCGAACACATGCCCTCACCCCCACCTGCTCAGCTCCCATGCGGCAACTGAGCTACCACCATTTGGTAAAGTATCATAATTCAAACAACTATTATCATAAATTTTTGAATTTATATAACAATTCAAATCTTCAACATTCATCATAGTAAAATCCAAATCCGATCATCATCATAACTTTCCAATTTATTCAAGGATATGATAATTCAAATCTTCAACATTCATCACAGTAAAATCCAAATCCGATCATCATCATAACTTTCCAATTTATTAAAGGATATGATAATTCAAATCTTCAACATTCATCACAGTAAAATCCAAATCCGATCCTCATCATAACTTTCCAATTTATTCAAAGATATAATAATTCAAATCTTCAACATTCATCATAATCATAACTTTCCAATTTATTCAAGGATATAATAATTCAAATCTTCAACATTCATCATAGAAAAATCCAAATCCAATCATCGTCATTCAAATAATCTCATCACATCAATTATCATAGTTATTAATAATATAAATATTCAAATTCAATCATTAAAACACATATTTGGAAAGTTTTTCTTAAAGAGTATTATAATTCCATAATTTTCATAATTATTCAATAAGATCTATATATTGCACATACTTATAATTTCTAAAATAATTATACTCTTTTGTTCGTTTTGTGTTTTTTATACTGATTCTCTTTTTTTTTTTCATTTTTCAGGGCGAAAGGTTTCTTGCTACAGTGAATAGTTTTTGCCCGTGTTTTCTTTCTTCGTTCGTTTTTGTAGCTGATGTTGTATTTTTTTTTATTCCTTTATAAACAAATGATCTTAATTCGTTTTCATTTTTTGTATACTAATTTTCTTTTGATCGTTTTGTGTTCTGTATAATGATTCTTTTTTTTTTGTTTTTTCAGGGCGGAAGGTTTCTTGCTACTGTGAATAGTTTTTGCCTGTGTTTTGTTTCTTCGTTCGTTTTTGTAGCTGATGTTGTATTTTTTTTGTTCCTTTATAAACAAATGATCTTAATTCGTTTTCATTTTTTCTATACTAATTTTCTTTTGATCGTTTTGTGTTCTGTATATTGATTCTCTTTTTTTATTTTTCATGGCGGAAGGTTTCTTGCTACTGTGAATAGTTTTTGCCTATGTTTTGTTTCTTCGTTCGTTTTTGTAGCTGATGTTGTATTTTTTTTTGGTTCCTTTATAAACAAATGATCTTAATTTGTTTTCAATACTAATTCTCCTAAATTTTCAGCATTTGAATTTATTGATGATTTTTGTAACCGATGGATGAACTTGCCTGTGTTTTTTGTCTTCAACGTCTTCGATGCCTGTGAATTAGTTTTTTGTCTTGATGCTGAAAAAGAATTTTGTAACCGAAAAAATTTCTAATAGCACAACATATTAATTTCAACTTTTTTAGAGAGTAAAATGTTTGGGTATATTAATTTAATACATCTATTTTCTGTAAAAAATAAATTATTACTTAATTCTCATAAGAAAATTGTAATAAATCAAGTTTCTAGCATTAATTCAGCTTTGTGGTGGCAAAATGTTTCCCCACTATTTTCTGCTTAATAACCAAAAAAAAATACCCACACTACTTTTTCAAAAATTCGAAATAATATTTATTATTTAAGTCTATTGAGTGAGAATTGTTTTTAATATTTATAATTCAAACTTTTAAATTTAAATTTTGAATTTGATAGGTGAAAAAATAGTTCAGCATTTATTGTTTCTGCAGTGTAAAAAGAGATATATATAATAAATTTAAATTTAATATAAAATTATAGATTAAACAATAAAAATTTTAAAATTATAAAATACATTTATAGTCGATAAAAATTATTTAAAATTTAAAATTTAAAAGAAAAAATAAGAAATGGCATAATTTATAATTTACAAAAAATAAATTTAAATTTTAACATAAAATTTTTAAATATACATGTATAACCAATTAAAAAATATATAAAAATCATAAATTAAAATAGAAAAAAATTATATTTAAAAAAATGTATAATTAACATAAAAAGTTTTGAATTTTAAATTTAAATAAAAAATGACAATTGTCATTCTGTAAATTTTTTTTTTAAATTAAAGAACTATAAAAATGAAAATTTTTATTTAATACATAAGAAAGAAATTAAACTTTCATTTTTTTATTGCAAGAGTGTAATTAAAATGTTGACAGCTAGAGGTGGAAAACTGCGGGCCGGCCCGCCAATATATTTTTATAATTCAATTGAAATATTATCTTTCTTCTTTTATAATTAAATTATTAAATTTGATC